>NC_090451.1:69809105-70051605 GCF_031143425.1 Pleurodeles waltl | reverse complement strand
TATATTTAAATATGCATATTTTACTCTGTGGAAATAATGACTTGGTGATCCAGTGACAGTCGATATTGTGGAATCAACATTTTTGCTGGACAATATTAACACCGCGATCATTTGTGCCGCAGCACACCACCTTGCAAGAATACTTGGGTCTGAGAGCTGAGGTGTTGTGGTCTAGTCTCGAAGCGCTGGTTCCCATGCCGACCTCCCAGTTCGCTAAACAATGTGTGATCCTTAACAAATCCCTTCATCTCCCCGCGGCTCCGTCCCCTACCTGTGAAAGCCGGGAGCCCTTAGAAAGAGTCTGGGCGCCGTTTAATGCGCCGTCCACAACACGGCCGCGCATGTCTGTTCACTGCCTGGGTTTTACGGTCGCTATTTTGTTTGGGGGTGGCGTCGGGGAACCTTTGTGTGATGTTGGGCATCAAGGGGAGACGAGGGGATGAAGTGGTGGGCCCTTATGCCCAGACTGCATTCCTGCTGCTGAATGCAAATTATGCAAATCCGGCGTTAATTCTCCCATAAACACTCGGGCCTTGGGAAAGGCAACGTGCTCCCCGCCCAGAGTAAACAAAGCTGGCAGTGTACGCTGCGCGGATAGAAAACACTTGTTGCTGGGGGGGCAGAAGGGGGCGGGTCCTAGTCCTTTATGGAGCCGGTTCTCAGAATAATACTGAGGGGGGGTCACAGGCTTGGGGCACCCCCCTTTGTTTGTGTACACAATGCTCCTGTGTTTGTGTCTGAAAGATGTCATGCTAATGGGCCCCTCGCCTCCTGGATCCGGGACTCGCAGACACGGCTTGGCACGATGGGAACCGGGGCACAGGGGCTTGGGAAAGTGGGCTCGCTTCAGTCTGTAGGGGCACCTGATCTGATCTTGGGCGCTGCAGCTGGCGTGCTGGCGTGAAGCTTGATTGCCAGCTTGTGCAACAGCATCCTTTGGGGCCATGGCGGCGTGAGGCGCTGGGATGTTGATATGGTGGGTGACAACAGAGCCATTTTGGGTCAGAGTGGTACCTGAAGACTTGGGGCCCTGAGAAAGTTCCAGAAACACCATAGGATCTCAAGATGCCTTCAGGGTCATCACCCAAAATGTTACCCCATTACTCCACACCTCCGTGAACTCCACTGTCTCCCCATACAGAAACACACTCTGTTCAAACTCCTCTCATACACACATAAAAAGCACTACACAACATGAGCCCCGCCTACCTCAACACCCACACACTCTTCCACCAATCCCCAAGACACCTCCGCTCAGCCGGACTCTTGCTAGGACACGTACCTCGCATACACAAAAGTACATCTCCCCCAAAACATGGAACGACCGCCCGCAGTGCAACAGAGCCTCCTCGCTGCTTCTTGAATCCCGCAAGAAGCTGGAGATCTGGCTTTACCAATAATTCCACCTTTGGAGACCAGCGCCTACCAACCAGCGATGCGGCTAGATGCCCTCACTGTTGATGCGTGCTATACAAATAGACATAACATAGGTGTTGTTCACCAATATTTTTTTTTTACACATTTCTAACCTTTCATCGGGCAGGGTTTCATGTTGTCTCCAGTTTACACCAATTCCAGACAAGTTGCTGTACCTGATGCTGTGGTTGGCGGTGGTGGACCCCAGCTCTTGTTTTTGGGGACTCGCGTATGTCTTTCTTATCATCAGACTTTGACACAGAGCAAGAGGGGCAAATGCAGAAAAGCAAGCTTAGAGGAGGATGAGAAAGATTGGAAAGGGAGAAAGCAGCAAAGAAGAAGAGTCTGCAAGAATCAATTATAGGGACGGCAAGTGCAGGGTAGTGGAAGAAAGAGGCATGAGGTGGAACTAATAGTAGACTGCCTTGGTATTCATGAGATGAAGAGACAGGACACATGGAGTGGTGAAAGACGGAGGCACAATGATTAAAGATTAAAGACTAGGCAGCCTTGGGATTCATGAGATACAGACAGGAAGTGTCAAGTGGTGGCAAAGAGAGGCATGAGGTGGAATCAAGACTAGACAGCCTTGGAATTCATGAGATAAAGAAACAGGAAGTGTAGGGTGGTGGAAGAAAGAGCCATGAGATGGAATCAAGACTAGGTACCCTTGGGATTCATGAGATAAAGAAACAGGAAGTGTAGGGTGGTGGAAGAAAGAGCCATGAGATGGAATCAAGACTAGGTACCCTTGGCATTCATGAGATAAAGAAACAGGAAGTGTAGGGTGGTGGAAGAAAGAGGCATGATATGGAATCAAGACTAGGTATCCTTGGAATTCATGAGATAAAGAGATAGTAAGTGTAGGGGGTGGAAGAAAGAGGCATGAGATGGAATCAGGACCAGGGTGTCTTGGGATTCTATAACCCTGCCATTTGGCAACACTGGCCTAAAATTAAAAAAAAATTAAAAAAACATTGTGTCCTGCAACCACTTTTTACAAGTTAAGCCCTGACTGTGCTGGACAGTCTTTCAGTTCTTCACTTTGCAATCTGTTACTTGTAAATGGGCCCAACCGAGCAGAACCTTCATGTTCTCACACTTTGCCCTGGAGAGTTTAATGCCCTAACCGTTTCAAGCCCAAAAAAAAGTGTACGATTTGGAATGCAGTCCAAGTTCACCTGACAGATGACCGTCGTACAAACAATAGTGTGATTGTGTGATTGTGATGGAAGAGGACCATTTATACACTGTGGTTGTGCAAGTAATCATAGTGAGGAGCCACTGTGGCTCACCATCTTCATCCTTTGTGGTCTGAAGGACTTTTCCCCCTAAGGGGGAGTTGAGAAGGGTGGACATTTTGGAGTAGAACTTGGGGCTATGGGCTGAAACGTAATGAAATTATTAGAAATATGGATAGACCGATTAAGGGCCTTCGATCCAGTTGAGTGGCCCACTGCCTGTCCCGGTGGCAGAGGTCATCTCCACCACCACACCGGCCGGACTGCCGCACACCAAATTTAGAGATCACCGCCATACCTGTGGTGATGTCTGTTCCTTCACAGGAGCCTCCACAGTAGGCCCTGGGAAAGAACGCACACAAAACTATTTTTTGTCAGTCACGAATTCCCAAAATGAGAGTTTGTTTTGGCAAAGCAAATGGTACTCTCACCCTGGAAGTTTTCTTGCATGATTTAGAGGTTGTTATTTTTTGTTACGTTCGTGACTGAAAAAAGGACATAAGACCATCTTCTCTAAATAGGCTCGTTCACCAAAAACGAATGTTCTACCCAACACATAATGGAGTGAGTGGACGACGTGTTTGGCAAACAGGGTATTCCGTTACGTTTGTGACAGAGAATCCTCTCTGCCAAACTCTAAAAGAGGCATAGCCTAGTAAATGGGTATGTGAGGGAGTTGGGGAAATAAAATGCTTTTTTAGGCTTCCTTTGTGGTCATAACTGGAGATTGAAGGGGTGAGGAATGGGTTAGTGGGAGCTACTGCTGGTCCTTATGGGACTCCTGATATAGACTGCGTCCTTTCTTGTCATTTTTGCTGCTAACACCGCCATGTCACTTGTGTTTCTGTTTCCCACAGTCCTGGTACCTGGGTTAGCTCGGAGAACTACCCTGCTCCTGTCTTCTGGGCAGCCTGAGAGAGAGAAGAGCTAAACTGAACACCGAATAACACGACGGCGACCAGGCAGCAAGCACCAGCCGAAGGCAGGATGGTGGCTACAAGTGATGAACTGAAAGGGCACCGCTATGGGACAAACGCAAAACCACAATGCAACCGACCTGCGAGGAAGACGTGGAGAGGGAGAGGAGCGGAGGAATTGAGGAGAATCCATGGCGGAATCGACAGGAATCTTCCTTTTTTTTTTTTTTTTTTTACAATAGACATTTGAAAGAGAAATCATTTGCAGCTTTGCATGATTCGCCAGGGGTGACCACCCTCTTCCCCGCGACCAATCTCCATCAAGGTATTGCAGGCTCCACTTCGGCTTTGGTGCATCTTGGCGGTCCCATCAGACTTTCCGTACTGGCTGAGACTCCCTGAGACCCATGGGCCCCTTCACCCATCCTCCACTCCTGGATCCCTGATTATTGCTTAGGGTGAACAGGTCTCTCAACCTCCCAATCTTCCCAGCATCATTGTTTCCTGATGGACTGCAAATCTAATTCTCTTTGTCGCATTTGGCTTCTTGCTATTAGGATGGTTCGGGGAGGATCTGCTTGGAAGTATAGGCGTGGTTTCTGATTCGTTGCGCCTGTGGGGTGCACTTTAACCTCCTCAGCGGCACTCATAGCTCCCACAGCGGGAGAAAAAGACATGGGATGCACTTGATGCCCATGGTGGATTTGAGACATGCTATGTTGTGTGCATGGGAAGGTAGGGTTTTGGGGTGCATACTCACCAGTGATGGCTATTACCATGCAAGGATTTGGGAGAGGGAGTAGAAAACTTCTTTGGCTTCATGATCGCCCCCATTGCAACCAATGAAACAATTTAGCCGGGAGGGTATAACTTGAAGTATCTACTGTGGCATTGAACAATCTCGGTATGTACAGTGAATGATGATTCAAGGGATGGAAAGATGTGTAAAGGGGAAAGATGTGGGGCTGAGCCACAAGGGCAAACAAAAAAGGGCATCATGTGTTGCGCCAGCTGCCGTGAGATAGGTATCTATTCTTCATCCAACAAGACAAAAAATGAATATGGGAAGGTTTAAATTGGGCTGTTGGTAGACAACTGTGGAAGTTAAACTTTCATTCGAGGGCAGGCATTTGCTTTATATTAAGGGCTGTCCTCGGTGAGCTGAGAAACATTTGGCCCAAAGAGACAGTGCTGCATGTGGAAAAAAAAAGGAGTCACTGAAGCATATGATGGGTTAAACTTTGCCTGCAATGCAAGCAAACCGTCTGAGCAGCCTAACCTTGAGTGTTACTAGGCTTACCCAAAGCCTATAGATACATTTTCAAATGCTCACTAAAATGATTGGTGCCTTTGAAGCAGTACTGGCCAAATACTGCCACTTTCTTGGTGCATGGTCCCCACAAATTTGTTGAATAATAAGTCAACTAGTTGCCACCAACACCAGTTGTTGAGGTGGGATTCTATTTTTTCAGTGAATTTGAGGGTAACGTTTATACAGCTCTGTTGGAAGCGTGGATCTTCTAGGGCCATGTTGTCAATTGGCACCACACTCTTTTGGGCACTTTCTACGTCTGTAAGTAGTCTTCAAGTGGGCGCTGTCTACGAAAAATGTTTGGTGTGCTCTCTTTTCTGCCCACAGCAGTCACAATTTCAGCTTCTCTTTATTGAAAAGTTTCTTGGTATGAGAACACTTTTCTAATGAACAGTAGAGGCCCAGTAACAGTTTTAGAGGAAACTTCCTGTAATTTATATCTGTAATTTGCAGAACTGAAAAAATACAATTTTATGTATTGTTGGATTTTGAAGAAAAAACATCTACTCATCTCGCCCTTGAAGTTGCCTCTCCATCTGCCACTTGGCTTTGTAGGGTTTGATGTGGTACTGGCATTTCCACTCATTATGAAAGCTGGGAGCTCTCTGTGATGGGATAGATCGAATATCTGCAATGTGTCATATGTGTAAAATCACGTGACTGTGGAACCAGTTTTGTAATTTGGCAAGCTGTTGACACCTGTTAACAATAATGGGTGTTGGCAGCAAAAAGAGCATACCTTCATCCATGGCTCCACCCCACTTTGGCGGAGCCTTCTGTGATTGGATCCTGTGAGATGCACAACCCTGCCTTACCACACTCTGCCAAAGTGGTGGCTGGAGAGGATGTAACTTTTCCCTTAATGAGAATATTTAGGTTTTTTTGTTGAGTTCTGGAATCTATTAGCCAAAACCTAAATGACTGTTAAGAAAGGTAAGGGGAAAGGGTTTTTGAACAATATAGCAGGACAATGTTCAAAGTATATGTGGTCCTAGACACATTTGCGTACATTGTGAACAGCTTCAACAAACTGGAAATAACCGAGAAATGTTTGGAGTTCAGCATGATAGAGAGTTTTGAAGATCCTGACCAACATATTTCTCGTTGACATAACATCTGAATCTGGAAAGCAAGTTACCTTTTATATCAGTTTTCCAAATCTGCATATTTCATGCCTTAAAATTGAAGACCTGGATCTGGAATTTTGTGGTCTATAAGCTGAGCGAACGCGAGGAGCACTGGCTTGGCTGTACGTTTCGGTCATCATTTGCCGCCTTGGGTTCGTGCCTTCTTCTGGATGAGGGAGGGGGAAATATCTCTTCAAGGGTAGGAGAAAGCTGCCAGCCTGCTCCCCTCCCTCTTTGAGTGCCTGGTGAGGAGCAAGGGTATCCCTGGGTTGTGTTGCACATTCTTGAGATGGACATGCACTTTTGTGGATAAAGGGGGAGGGGGGAAAAGGGAGAGCACTAATGTTTTTTTTTTTTTTTTTTTTTTAAAAGAAAATTTGTTCATGTTCGAGGGATGCTAAGTCAATCAATGCTGTTTTGCTGGCTTCAAACTCGGTCAGTTGCACAGTTAACGAAAACAAGCATAGGCTAATCACAGTGTACGTACTGAGGGAATTGTGGCGGACCTCTTGGCTTGAGTTCGAGCTTCTGTCATGGTAGATGCCCTAACTCCAGACTACCTTGGACGTGACCCAGAATTATATAGTCTTCCTGCGTGCGTCAGCAAATGGAGTACCCCAACCGTGCTCGACAGTGACCAGTGCACCTACTGTGCAGAACTGGAATGACGCAGACACTGTGATGAGGATGCCGTGGCAGAACAACAAAACAAGGTGGCGCTAGAGCTATGAGAGAATCATTCGTCCCTGGAAAGGTGGATGTGCACCAGCGTTCATTGCTAGAGCTGTCGTAGGTCCTTTGGCGGGGAATTCTGGAATTAGGGGGTGGACGCTGCAGACGATGGTGGACGCTTACCGGCAGCGGTGCCTAATATCCTAGTACTTGCTATGTAAGTATTTGTCATTTGGTTGACATGATCCAAGCTACACCTTGGCGCTGGAGGACATGGAAAGGCTAGTGTAAATAAGCTAACACTCAATGGGTGTCAGTCATTGGAGTGGGGTTTTAGGGCAGACACACTCAGTGAAAATCAACTTTTTAACTAGTGCCTCTTTTTTACTGTGTTTCTGGGTATCTCCGTGGTCTGAGACTACGGTTTCAGCGTCCGCTTCCACAGTTGTGGATTTATAGCCATACAACAGAACTGCTCCTTGCTTGCAGTTAAGTGACTGCAAGCAGGACCAATACAGTCTGGATCAGTCCTGGTCATGTGTTTTCCCAAATAGGAGGCATCGCAAGATAGCAAACCCCCTTCAAACACAGATCGCTTCCACAAGTTGAAGCTTCTGATGACAAGCCATGCTTACAAGCATGTAATCTAGGTCTCTTCCCCATACAGTTGTGTGCTCTGAAAAACTCTGGGTGATCATGACAGATAGGCATCCATATGCTTGTATGATGCAACACATGGTTCATACAGAGGTACTGGTCAACAGGCATTGTTTGCGCCGTGTCACTCAATTAGATGGCAAATACGACACAGTCCAGTGGTCGGGAAAGCACTGCTTTCCCAAAACACTAGTCTCGGCCATTGGCAGTGTCAATGAGATTAGATCTCACTAACTTCTTCCGGGTGAATTGTGAGGTCATCGAACGGAGACACAAAGGATTCCTTTTTCAGAATCCCCATTGTCAGTGATTGGGTTTTAATAGTCATATTCTGCTCTTGGCCCACAATACCACACTACAGAAACCTGTCCCACTGTGGACTCAATAACTGCTAACAATGGAAAGGGCTTCATAGAAGAATCTTCCCCAGATGTTGAGTGCCAGGAACAGAGAACACGACACATGCATATGATGCAGTAACTAAAAAAGAGAGTTAAGGAGATCGGCAGCTGATATGACCTAGTTTCATCTCCTTCAGTGCCACCTACTCTCTTCATTGTCCAAACAGTTTACAACTCAAATCCGTGCAGAGCAACCTGGGAGTTTCATTAATCCACAGTCTGTTGATTTATGCTCCGCGTGGTGGCTTTAGTTGTGTTAAATTTATCAGTACCACTGATTTCTGTTTAAGCTGATCATTGACAATTCAAGGTATTTCTCGATGCCGGAGGTGATTTGACCTCCATACTCGTGTCCCGGCTGGATGGAATTCCAGCTCGCCTCTTTCCTCTTTTCTTGACTTCTTCTCGAAGCCTCTTCGCACTCCGAAACGAGAACACTAAACATCGCTTATACGTTCGACTCACACTTTCATACCAGTAGGCCCTTTCATTGTGAACCTTGCATCGCCTTGAGTGCCATCAACACTAGCCAGAGTGGCAACGCTTATGACCCCATAGCTCCCTGCAGCTGTCACCGACAATAGCTTGGCAATGCCATTTGTATGGGGCAACATGTACCTATGTCCCTGTAGCACTTAGAGTTCATCTGTCGATTGAGGCAATCGCCCACAGCATTGACTATCTCAAAGAGATTGCTGCTGTGGAACAACACTGGAAGTGTTGCAGATGAACATTCCTTCTTTCGTCGCCAGTTTCTTCCCCTACTCTGGCTCAGTTTCTACTTGACTGTCCTTGGCTGTGTATGTGTCAAATGTATGTCATTTCCATCCTGCACATTCACAATCGGACATGCATGGCATGTCAAGAGAAGGCTCAAAGCAAATTTGTTGTGAATCCCCAGGATCTTTGCCTAAGACATGACTGTTGTGTCCTTGAAAGCCCTCAACCCACTTTCTTCCACCAATCCGCAGTACGTAAATCAAAACTCCTGCTACCAGACATGGCAAAAAAAGATGGTCATTATTGCATGGTGCTTCGCTGGAGAGCTGGTGTTCCCTGAGCTCCAACAATCAGCTAACTCATGCATGGCAAAAAATGCAACTCCCGACGCCTTTCCCTGTTTTAGCCCCCAGCCCTTAGCATTAAACAAAAAAACAAAAAAAAATTAAAACTAGAAAAAAGACTCCAAGTTTGCACGAACTTTGAACTTTGATACCACATCATGTGCCTTGCCTTCTGACAATAAATATTAACCACTGCACAAAAATAGTTGCATGTTCTGACTCCGGCAAAAGGGGACAGTTTGCCGCTTGTACAGCCACATAGCGTGAAAGTTGGTGAACTTGCTTAATTTGATTTTTTCAGAGTTATTTCTGCCATATTTAAGCATGGCACCAAGGTGGCTCCACCTGTCTGTGGTGGTGCATTGAGGACGCGCTTGATTCTTCCGAAAGCTCCACATTTGTAATCAGGCAATACCTCAAGCACTGCTGGCGGCCATTTTTAAAAAACCTGGTTTGCTTGTTCACAGTAGGGATTAGAAAATATGCGTGCATGCACTTATGCCTTAATATCACATGCTCTGAGTTCAGAGGGGAAAAGTGAAGGCAAAACAGAATTCATTTCAGGATCATCAACTGCTACTTTCCTTGCTTAGAGATGAGACGGAAACTCTAAAATAAGCTATCAAGCACAGGATTGTGTTTTTGAAAAGCCTTCACATAATGATCCCCACATGAACTTTGACAGGAAAACGGTCTAGAGGCAGAAGTCCACATATTTCAAAGGGTGAATTGATCATCCTTGATGGGGAGATGCTAATAATCTGTCTCATGGTCCCCAAAAGAGCAATTTATGAAAATTAGAGTTGATAAAGAAGTTTGCTTGGTGACTTTATCGTGTGACTACCTGAGTCAGTCTCCTGGTTGTCACTTATCACAGTTCCCCCATCTCAACCTAGATACTGGGGTATTCCAATGAGAATCCTGTTTGCCACCAGAGTCAGATCTCAGCAATCCAAAAGGCCTGCTTATTTATTGCTCTTCTATCTAACATTGTGCATGTCTTCCAGAGAGCTGCAAGTATAGCACTGATTATTATGCAAAACTAGTTCTGTTTGTTCAGGTGACTGATTATTTCAGAAAAAAATAATTGTGAGGCACATCAGAATGCTTCCACCTTTTTCACAGCAAGCAGTGAGGGCCGTCTCTTCTTCTTAGAGGATGGCACCGATGGAGAGAGATTTTTCACCACCTGAAGGGTGGGAGGTAGACCATTTTGGTGGCTAATCTGAGGTAAGCTAGGATATTGGGGTGCAATAAGAGTTTGATGGAGTTTAACTCCAGACATTCTGAAAGTGACAGACAAAAAAGTCTTGAAGAGCCTGGTCCCAAGTGTTGGAAGCAACTTTGGGCTCATTGGAAATTTGCACGGGCCGAAGTGAGAATTTCCGGCCATCCCCCATGTGAGGTTCATGTGGACACCTTATCAGGTCTATGGTTCTCATAATTATCTTTGTGGCACATTATAAAGGTTGGGTTCATTTACTATCTGTCAGCTTCAAAAACCCACCCTTCTAGATATGTGAACATTCTGTCAAAGAAGTAACACATCCTAAACCTTTGACCCTGACTCCAGATATTGAGGCTGTCTCTTGCCTTAGTCTTTTCTCCTTGCTGAGGCCTCTTCGCTGGCATAATGGCACAAACCAAATGTTTTTGCTCAGTCATTCTTCTGCAAGTTCAGCAAACTCCACATACTTTCCCTTGTGTTTTTGTACTCAGTAGAAAATCCTAGAAGCCATCCCAGCCATCCCAGAAGAAGGAAAAAGAGAATATTCTCAAAGCTTTACCAGTTAGTATAGGCTAAAATTTCTAGGTGGACATGCGTCTAAGTTTCAGAGACCAACTCAGCATCAAATCATATTAATTGTTTCATTGTTGCAGAACGTATTCACAAGGTAGAATTCAACTTTTCTGGGTGAATTTCCCAGAATTCATACTTTGTGAACAAGATAAGTGCTACTCGGACAGATCAGCTGGTCCAGGGAATATTGATCTTATATGATTTTTGGGTGAATCTATCAGACCTCGATTGGCTCACTAAATTATCAGAAAAGTAAAGTGCCGTCACGAGGATAGAAGTTGTGGGAGGTTGGGTAGGTAAAGGGAAACTTTGAGAAAGCATATAGTTCTAAACCAGCGTCTAAGGAGTTTAGTTGTGTACTCAACTAACTTCTTCTGCCCTTTTCCTTCACCTGCTAGAGCATAAGGATGGCTAAGAGAGAAGGGTGTAACAAAGGTCCATCGGTGTGATGCACACTATCTCTTGTCATCAGCAGTGAACTAGGTGAGGAGATGCTGTGGTGTACCCTGCTTCTGATTAAATCCTGACTTGCTCCAATGGGAGAAATCTGATGATACAAATCTGAACCCATTTTTGTACAGGTTCAATACTGAACACGTATATATTCATTCATGGGGTCATATGTCCCTAATTGTGTACAGATTACCCAATTAGTGCATCACTTGTTAGAGAAGCGGCAGGTTGTCCTGTCAATTGTGCAAAGCTTTCATGGATTGTACTCATATTTTTTGTAACTAATTTTTGCATCTTTGTATACTTCAAAAGTATAGGCAACCAACGAAAGAGAATGACGTCTTAGCGTGTCACTCCATTGACTATGAGAGCACTTGTACCCTTGTCCTAGACGAGGTGAGGAAGGCCTCCTTCTACTGCAAGGAGGCAATCCTCAGGGCACCTAACTGTATGTCCACCGTTTATAGGAAAGCAAGCGCTTACCTCTTTTTAGGTCACAGCGTTTTCTTCCTTAATTGTGGCTCGCGCCTATGTACATCAAAGTAATGTGACATACAGGGAAGCTCGAGCGCCCCTCATGAAATGAAGGCAATAGAGTGTCAACATTTTTTTATTTTTTAATGTGTGAGAAGTTTTGTAGGGGTCCTGAGAAGGCGTTAAACGCGTTCATTGTTCCTAAATGATTCTTTTTTTTCAATTTTCTTGTTATTGATTCACTTTTCTATGATGCTAGGCAAGATGGGGAGGAGTGGGATATGCATGAGAAGGCATTTGAATTCCAAGGACTGTGTTCCTATGGCTCCCCTTTCCTCCATTCCCCTTGGAAACTTTTTTATGCAATGTACAGTTTTTGTTCTGCCAGAGCAATGCAATGCTGGTAGCTAAATGATTTTGAGAATATTAACAAATTTAGAAAATGTGTTTAAAAATATTTAAAATAATGTGTTGAGAATGATGCGAAGGTGCCGAAAGCTCACAGTGTCTCAGTGAAAGCCCCCAACCCCTTTTTGGTACCCTGCATGTGTGAGACACTCATCCTCAGACGACCAGTAGCTCCTCAGATCACCCATAACCTGAATGCGTTGCTATAGCAACACCAGTATTTAAAACATGTTTGAGGAAACCAGGGCCTGATGTTGGTGACTGAGCCCTTCATGGTAGACAGTGAAAATGGAACACATGGGTAATAATAGGATTGGCCCATACTCTGGTATTCTTCCAAGTATCCATGCCTGGAAAGGCAGAACTTTTTGAAAGCAAGGAGTCCCAGGCATGCATGTCATAGTTAAAAAAAAAAAAAAACACAGCCATTCTTACTTGTATCACTTGGCTGTACAGCATCTTGTAGTTGGCAGTTATGCATTCCCAGATGAAAAGACGCAGGACTAAAACTATAGGTTAGATCTGTCTGAAACTTGTGTATTGAGGTCAGTCATGAGGTCAGAATCCTTCATCCTCTCTCTTCTTTATGTCTTAGATGCATGCTCCCATGTGGTGGTATTCCAAGTGGAAGATGCTTGCCATCGTCCAAGTCAGGGGCCTTTGGTGACAGGACAGTATCCGCTCAAAAGGCCCTTTGACTTTTTAAAAATCCCTTAGGTTATATTTGCAAGCAAGCAGTGTGTGACACTCAATATATTCTAAGAGCATCCATGATTTTTACCAAGTCTTGCTGGTTTCTGCATTTCTTTCTGTATCTGCCAAGATTCACTTTCAGGTTCCTGCTTTTATTAGCTCTTTCCTCCTGAATTACTCGCTGGGTCTCATCTCGATCACTCCTCCTCAATTCCCAGTCATCGGATACAATTTTCTAAGATTCAGTAAATGAGCCAGCCAACAAGTGCTGCTGTCTGTCTCAAGATCTGATGGGCGATCCCACTTCTGACACCATTTTATTAAGCAATGAGCACATTAGCATTTAGCTTCCAGTCCTCTGGAATTGAGGGCTGTGGTACTGTTCCTTGAACAAAGCACTCTCCAAGGAAATCTGCACCCCTCGTGAGTGAACATTGTAATACCAATAGATTGAAAGGACTCAGGGGCACAAGACATTGAAGAACCCCATAAGAAACCAGCATTTTAGGGGGATACATTAAATTCAGCTGTAGAGTGAGACAACTGATGCAGCATGTTGAAGATCGTGAAAGAAAATGTAGTTCCTATGAAGGTGCCTTGATTTTGGCTTTTCAGAAAGCAGCCAAATGAGTATGAGCCATTAATGTTGATCACATCTGATCTATGCTACCATTGAAAGTATGGGACCACCACATCAGGCCCTGTAAACATTTGCACTGTCCCACACCCAGCTTCTTTGTCGCAGTTTGTTACAATGTCTCCAGCATGGTACCTCGAAGCACACTGTGATGATGTCATTGCTATGTTGCACCGTACAATAGTAGGGATGCCAGTAAAATGGTTAGACTGCTGTAGTATAGAAGGTTGAGTTTTTTGGCAAACGTTTGGTATGTCATATTTTTACTGTGCTTATTGCCTCTACCAACCAGAAGGAAATATGCAAATTGTGTGTCGTTCAAGGCACCCATCAACCCATCCTCCTAATATTTGTGTTATGTCTTTTCCTGATTTGGGGATTCTTCTCAATCTAATACACTGGGGTTCGTTTTGTGTTCCAATATTAGAATCATTTTACATTCAAGCGATACTCGGAAGGTCATGGCAAGTGGTAGAATATGTTTTCTAGTGCAAAGTAATACTCAATAGGTGAAATTCATTTATTGATATGCATCATTCTCGATCTTGTATGTCACATGGTCGAGACTAAGTGTCCCAATACATTTTGTTAATGCAACAGTAGGTTGTAAAGTATACAACAAGTAGCTTGTTAATGTTTAACACAATGCGGCATACACAGTGTATGAACCAGTAGGCAGTGTGCTAGCACATTGTTCTCACAGTTGAGTGAGGGAAAGGGATGCATGATTCAATCATGTCTACACCACTTACAAAGAGTGACCTTGTCGTCACCCAACTAGCGAATAAATGTGATATTGCATTACTGCTGTTTGTGTATGTGTTTGTGTGTGTGTGTATATATATATATATATATATATATACACACACATACATACATACAGAAGAACCTGGTAGAACCTAATGTTTAGCAGCATTTTACACTTTTGCCCCTCTTCAAGTTTCCCCAAACAGGCTGTATCTCTCTCAGAACATCTCTGTAATAGTTTTACATGAGAACGTCACATAAGTGTTCATGGATGGGTGATATCTAGTAAATTTTATGCAAGCAGGAATCACAATGCAACTCAAGCTCATACCCCCCACGTGTGTTCATTGACAATCGTTTCCTCAGTGCGTACCCTTGTTTAGCCATGTTCGGCAGTGGATGGCATGAAAGACACCCCAGAGGTGGATGCCAGTGCAATTCTTCCTAGTTCCGGCCTTCCAGTTGGTAAACATCTCCCGTCCTCTTGACCCAAGACCCCTTCTCAACATACACCATTAAATGGTAACCATCCCCTCCCCCTTTCAGTATTTTCATCCCATCATGCATTCATTCACACCTCCTGAAAACTGGTCCCGCCACCATGCCTGCAAGGCTGCATGGTGGCTGCTGAAGACAACATGCACTACAGTGTCTCCAAGCTTCGCAGTGACTGCTAGGCATTCTCATGACATGTACAAGCATATGTATAGATGTATATACATGTATATATGTACACATAGTATATATGTACCCTGGTGCTATAGGGCCCTATCTCATGGCAGTGTGCTCCACTGGAGAATGGTGGCTTTGCTGAGGGTCACTCCTTCAAGTCTGAAAACTCCGGGTCAGTCCAGGAGCTGTTCCTTACCAGATGAAATATACCTGTCTTAGGGGAAAGTGAGGAACAGTTATTTTTGCATGCCAACTTCCTCAAGGCTAGACAATCCATTGGCATGGCTAAGGCATACAGCCGTACCAACATCATCCAACACGGCATTGATTAAAGTGCTGGCCCTTATACCCGGGTCGATGTGAATGGCAATTGTTATGTTCTGTTTAATTTGCCTGCTACATCAGTCTAGGGGCATATAGTCCACCCCTCCATCACCAACTTAAAATTAAAGGCCAGCCACCATCTTAAAAGACTTCCCCAGGGAGTTCTGATCACTCTCAGTGGAGACATCTGGATGGCCAACTGACTTGACAACCAACACCCTCTGCACCTCACAGTATAACATAAGAAATAAGACATTATGCGTGAGGGGGCAAGATGGGGAAGTCCTAGGGGAAGATGGATGACCGTATCTCCTTCTAGTTACGTTCCCTACTAACCACTTTTCATCAAACCAACCGGCTTCCATTTAAGCCCGTTCCACACGCAGCATGCACCAGCTAAAGGTTGTTTTATATTAATTCTTTACAACTGTGCTGAAAAGAAAAGAAAAAAAAAGCCAGCAGGTGTCTTCATAATTGAATACCAAAAATATATATAGATAAACCTTGACAAGGAGTGCCTCTAACCGCTTGCTGCTGGCTTTTCTGTTTTCCGCCATGTCTTTTGCTTGCCACACCAGCTTTGCTTTGTTAACTAAGTGCATTCATACTACCTGTGCATGGGCTTTTGTTTTCCTGCCACAATCACAGTTAATGGGGACCCTCCCTCTTCCATTGCCCTGTTGTCAAGACAGAGAGCTGGCAATACATTGCTAACAGTATTGGTGTTGTTCACACAATCCCTCCCTTAAAATCTGCTGACATCATTTTTCATGAGTTATCACCTTGGGATAAACAGTGGTCTGTGTGCAGAGGACCACTGGTGTTCCATATAAAGAATGATGTCCTTATATTTACATGATATTGGCCAAGCGGGGATCCTTGATCTGCAGATGAATATTTAACTTATCGAGGAACATCAGTGTATAGGTGAACATTAATCTCCAGATGAATGTTGGTTAATTGATGAACATTGGTCGTTAGATGAATGTTCGTTCCTCAGTTCAGCATGCATAAAATGATGTTGGTTCATGAAGAAAGATTGACCCATTAAGTAAATTTGGCCCACATATGAGCTTAGTCACTTAAGAAGTATCAGTTAATGACTAACTTCAAGGCATAGATACGTTTTGGTTTAATCTGGTAAGCAGATAGGCACTGCTTGATAAATTAACCTAGTTACATAGATGAATATTGCTCTAGAGCTAAACCTAGTTTAACAGATTAATGTTGACTCACATGTGAACCTTAGTTCATAGATCAACCTAGTTTCATAGGCAAGCCTTCGTCTTTGCGTACCTGTTGGCCGACAGATGAACTTTGGTCCTCACTGAGTGTTGCTCCTGACGACTACTGCTGTATAGATGAATGCTAGTTTAGCGGTGAGCATTGGCCCAAATGGAAGTTATTCTGGATGTTCTTAACACTACATTTCATGGACTTCCGTGGTAGTCCAGAGGGCTCGAAGGTCTATGACCTTATTTCTTCTAAATTAGCAATCATCAAATAGCGTCACTGTTGCCTCCGGTGATGAGACTCAGCAGTATGAGCTGATGGGTTAGAGATGATGTGGAAGAGCAGTGTAGAGAAGCCCGTCATCAATGGAGTTGTCTTTCTTCACCATACAATGAGTGTGCCTACCCATCTGTCTTCCTTATTTGGGCTTTCAGGCCCATGATTCATTTTGGGGGGGAAATGCCACAAACCCTGAATCCTTCCAGGTTAAGGAAATGTTTCAGGAGCTGTCTTTCGGCATCCTGGTTTCAAGTGTTTCACCCTAAGGGTGTCTAATGAGGTACATTGTTTGAAACACACCTTTGGGTGTGTTTATTAGCCACAATGAGAAAGAAATAATATACTTAATGTTGTATTTTAATAGAAAATAGCACTACAAAAAATTTGAAGATGGGTGACTTTGCTGCCTGACACCCTCTGATTTTGGTACTGTTGGCAACCTTGGATAACCCTTCCCTAACAATCCCTAAAGAGGTTTCCCTACTAATAGGGGGCTACCGTGTAAAATACAGTGGGTCACCTTTTATCACGTTTGCCATTGACAACCTTACCAATGGTTGTCTCCATCAGATATTGGAGGGGTGCTTCGAAGAATTCCTATTCTACAGCAATTACTGGTCCACTGAGTTGGTTCCAGATGTACAGCTGGTACTCGGAAGATGGCCAAATGACTTTTTTGGTCTTTCCAGTCTGTATGGCATTAAGCCACAACAAGATCAGTGGTTTTCAATAACTGAACAACCAAGCCAAATGACGTCTAGAATTAGAGGCACATTCTGATGTTCATTTTCAGAAACAACCCTTTGTACTGCAAGAGCCTGACCATGAACCCAGATGCTCTTGTCTTGGTTCAGTTTAATGCTCTTTCCATGGAAAAGAGGCTGCTGTGTAAAGAAAGTTTGCTGTTGTCCAGACCTGTCACACTATTGCAAGTTAAAGCGGCAATAGGTGTTCTTTTAAATCATTTTAGCAATATCCAATCTAAGAGCCTATAGAGCAAATAAGCCAAGATGTGGATAGTGGAATGAGTGCTGAGATGGCACCTGGTGGTCCAGTCAATGCCATATCTTGGCCTGTAATCAAGGATCAGACACAAAAGGCACCCCAAGCCAAGCATGGGAGTCAAATGGACACCCTAAACCTGCCACCACAACTGACCATCCTCTAACCTCCCCAGTGGGAGAGGAGGAAGGGCTTCTGGAAATTCAGGGGTGAATACCCAGGTGTACACTACAGAACAGTTTGCCCTTTCTGGGCCAATCCCTGCAGTCAGTGTTGCCCTTACTCCTTTTTCATGGCCTCCTTCAGAACATGAACCTAGACTGCCAGGAGCATCCTTTCCTTGTCCACTATCTCCCTGAAAAGCAGTTGCAGACAACATGGCATGGACAGAGAGCCCCCATCCTCTACCCATCAGGTATCACCTTTTCCTTTGGAGACCACCACTGCTTGCATTTTGTTTTTAATTGCGAATCTCTCAATGTTGCTGAAGACTTGGAGGAGGCTGGGGGGGTGGGCGGGAGAAGGATGCTATTTCTCCGAGATTACGTGGGAGCAGAGAGAACACATTTTACATTTGTATTTTGTTTTCCTGAGGATTTCATTTTTTATTTCCCATTATATTTTACAGATATTACAATAATTATACTCTTATTCTGTTTCTTGCTTGCTTGCTGCACACATACCCACGAACGCACCAGGGTGCCGGAAACCATGCCGCAAACACCGCAATTTCTGTACGTCTATTTCAGCCAGATATCATCCCACATTTTTCCTGTTCTCCTACACCCTACAGTGGTGTACCCCAAGTCCCCATGTCTTCCTTTAAAACATTGCAATATTAAATAATTATTCAAGTGTGGAGGTTTTGGGGGATATTTGAGACATGTGACTGCACTGCACGTGTTTTATAGGCGTAGCCAGGCTGGTCTCGCCCCCTTTTGCTTCCTCAAGCTATCCCCTCTACTGGAGACTTGGTCCGTCCTAAGTGGCTATGAGTTTGGTGCCCCCTGGTGCGTTTTTCACCATATTTGATTATTACCATGTATTCTGACATTACAATACTCCTCTACCTACATACAATTTATCTGCAAGTGAATATGGGTTTTTTCCCTATGCAAAAAAAATAAAAGTAAAAAATTTGAAAAAAATGTATAAAAAATAAACAAGCTATGCTACAACTCACCCTGAGTGTAAGTGTCTTTCTGTTTGAGTAAAAGATGTTAGTTAAGCAGACTATCTGATTATGTCAATATTCTAGAAATTGACTCATTTTCTGTACTTTGGTACAAAGACGTTTTTCTTGTGGTGACCTAATGTATCTTATTGTCTTAAATCTGTTCCGCTTACTACTTTAAAGTCTTTGAGTCTGTATATGCTTTGCAACTATAACTGGTCAAGTGTCCAAATACTCAACATGACATAAAATACATATTGAAGTAGAAACCTCTGTCTTGTGCGGATCGTAAGCTATATTTCACATACTTCAAAACCAATACAGCTAACGCCCAAGACAAACCAGCACATTCCACATCTATGCATTGGCCCAGATTATAAAAACGAGCTACACTCACCAGGTTTTCCAAGAGACCATACTTAACCCCACCCCCCCCACCAACTAATCAAACACTTAAATCTTATCAAATGTAGTTATATGGGCTTTCTTCTGCAAACCACATGAACACAAGAAAAGTCTGGATTGTCCGCAGGCTCCAATTTTGAAGCTGGACACCTACTGGGACTATGTTAAAGAGCACATTTCCAATTAGAGGACGGATGTATGTTCTTTAAACTATTAAGTGAACCCAAGAGTTAATATAGAGATACAAAAGTATGCAAAGGATGTTATATATCGAGATGCTTGGTATAATGGATGAACATATACAGTATACACAGTATATTGTAACACGTCTTAGAAAAAAACAACAATATATTTACTAAATAAGAACCTAATTACACCTGTTTTATATTTAATACCCCAATTACATAACAGTATCATACATTTCATATTAGGCAAATACGTCATGTTATGTGGGTAACTTTTGAAAGCACTCATAAAATATTTTGATTATTTTTTATAATTACTAGTGAAAAAAGCCTCAAACCATATGCACCTTCCATATTTCTTTCGAAATCCCAATAACTTAATAGAAACACTTAAAAATATAATTTTTGTTTACCCTTGATGCCAGAGCCTTAACAATTCCACATAATCAAGGAAGTAACAGAGTTGGGAGGGTTACGTCTTCAACACAGGGAAATGATATTTAGTGAACAATTTTGATTGTAACTCCTGCACATAGTTTATTGTTTTAGTTTTGAAGACAAGACGCACAGACAAACATTTGAGATTGCCATGGGATCTCATACGGCTGCCTCAGATGTAACTTTGTGAACCTAACATAATGAATGATTCAGGAGTGGAAGGTCATCTGATTTGGTGAAAGAAAAATAAAGAGATGTCAATCATAGAATGTGATTGAGGAAAAAAGAGGTTACATTCAATTTATAAATACATTTAACAGCATATATTCCAGAATCTAATTTACAACTACTCAGGACGATCCTTCTGTATATTATTTGGACACCCATAACCCAGTCTGTATAAAACAGTCATCAAAGAAGACAACAGACAGAGATTGTTTACTTTTAGCATCAGGGTTCCAACATGTACTATTGTGTGTTATAAGAGTAAAAAAACAAATATTTGGGACCAGAATACATTTTTTTAAACAAAAACTCTTACTCAAAAATGTGAAAGAAAAAGGCTGTCTGAAGCCTTATTGAGAGAAGCCACTCAGAAAGCTTCTAGAATAAAAAAGAAAGAACTAAAACAGTAATTACAGACACAATTGGCTGATAAGAAGGATACAGTAGACTATTTTATCTAGAAAAAACAAGCACTTTAACTCAAAGTATTAAAGTTTGTTTGTGAGAAGTATAAAGTTGTATTCACTAGTTTCAGAATTTCCAGATGTTGGATACAAAATTGGCTGATAAGAAAGATACAGTAGATTCAATATCCACCTATCCTATTTTATCTAGAAAAAACAAGCACATTAACTCAAAGTATTAAGTTTGTTTGTGAGAAGTATAAAGTTGTATTCACTAGTTTCAGAATTTTCAGATGTTGGATACTGAAGCAAACGACATTGTAAATATAGTTTGACAAAGCAGAACATCAAGAGCCTTTATTATCTAAAGCGTGCATACGAACAAATGCAAAACCTAATCTAGGTTTAATGTCAGATTTCTTACACAATTTGCATTGTAATGTGCTCGGATGGAATTTTATTATATTGTTGACACATACAGAAATGTGAATGTAATACGGCTGTATCATAAATTAAATCAGAATGATCCAATAAAGTCATGTGAAGCCACTAGAAACTCTGCTTATGCATAACAACCAACACAACCTAGGCAAAATGTGTCTAAGTATTGGAAGTGATACTTCAACTGCCTAGAAGAGGTCAACAACAAAAATTACTATCACACAAAGAAACACGCCTCATTGAAAAACTATAGTTACTGGCACAGTAAGTGAAAAATGAAGGTGAGAAACTGGCATGTTTTCTATACCTGGAGTGTTACAAAATGTAATAAAGGTATCAACAATGTGTGTACTTGTAATGGACATTATAACTTAAAGTTCTAAAAAAAATACACTAACACAGCGAATAATCAGAAAGATATTGCTAGTTGTGCAATGCATATTATAATAGGCCTTATACCTTAATATTGAAATTCAGGATCACATTATCAAGCAAACAATGAGTTAAAGTTATTTGAAAACAACAGTAAAGATATGCAACATAGCAGAAGACTAAGGGGGTGATTCTGACCCCGGCGGTACAAGACCGCCGGGGCCAGGGTCGGCGGGAGCACCGCCGACAGGCCGGCGGTGCCCCGCAGGGCATTCTGACCGCGGCGGTTCGGCCGCGGTCAGAAGAGGCAAACCGGCGGTCTCCCGCCGGTTTACCGCTGCCCTTAGAATCCCCCATGGCGGCGCAGCTTGCTGCGCCGCCATGGGGGATTCTGACACCCCCCTACCGCCATCCTGTTCCTGGCGGTTCGCCCGCCAGGAACAGGATGGCGGTAGGGGGTGCCGCGGGGCCCCTGGGGGCCCCTGCTGTGCCCATGCCAATGGCATGGGCACGGCAGGGGCCCCCGTAAGAGGGCCCCGCAAAGTATTTCAGTGTCTGCTAAGCAGACACTGAAATACGCGACGGGTGCAACTGCACCCGTCGCACCCCTGCAACTCCGCCGGCTCAATTCTGAGCCGGCGTCCTCGTTGCAGGGGCATTTCCTCTGTGCCGGCGGGCGCTCTTTTGGAGAGCGCCCGCCGGCCCAGAGGAAATGTCTAAATGGCCGCCGCGGTCTTTTGACCGCGGTGCGGTCATTCAGCGGCGGTACCTTGGTGGACGGCCTCCGCCGTCCGCCAGGGTCATAATCAGGCCCTAAGTCTAGTTAAAACGTTATTATTCAAATTAAAATCTAAAAAAATACTGGCGATCTATTTTCAAGAGCCTAAAAATAGTCAGCACAAGTTTGTATCTTTGAGACGTGTGGTGGCAAAAATAAATGTCTTCAACGAACCATATAAAAAATCATAGTGGGATCAATCAGCATGTGGATTCAAGATGGTATCAAGGGGCAGATTTATGGAAAGTGGCAGAGCACCGAGTGCAGCAACACTTTCCCTGTGCCCCTTAGCACCCCCCTACCGACACCATGTGTGTGCTGTATTTAAAATTTGGCGCACCATGGCGCAAGGTAGAGGGCAATAGTATAATTTCTCATGACGCTATTGATGTACTCTGCAGGAGTAGCACCAAAATATTGGCGCTACTCCTGCAGAGTACGTAGGGACCCATTCTTAAGATTGGAAGCCGCCTTTGAACGCCTGCTAAAAGTGCCGTAAAAAATGGCACAAGAAATTCTCAGATTTTCTTACGCCATTTTTCCGGCTCTCCTAACAGGGATGCCCCCTTTGTATACATGATGCCTGGCGCAGGCATAATGTAGCGCAAAGGGTTACAGAGTGGCGCAATGCATACATTGTGCCACTCTGTAAATATGACACTGGGATTTCAGCCTCGTTGGGCCACATTAACATCAAAAATAATGACGTTAATGTGGCTCAAAGTGGCACTAGGGCATTATAAATACACCCCTAAATATTTCTTCTGTGTATTACCCACAAAAGCTGTAACTAACATAGTAATCTCAGCTAAAACTATATGAGTGAATCTTGCCATTTAGAGAAACAGATGAAGCACTAGAAAGATTATCCTTGAATGTGGCACAGAAAATTATCAATGCATGGAAGATGGTACTCCGAAGGCAACAAATGTCCATCAAAATGCAAAGCAAAGTGAAATGGGTAATGGAAAAAAAGAGGAGTGGGTAGTGGTGGTTAGACGAGGTTCACTTCCCACATGTTAAGCGAGTGTAATCAATAGTAGTTCATGTCGATGATCGTGGAGAAATGGGGTGGACTATGGTGCTACGCAGTAAAATATGCTCCACTACCCAAGAGCATGATGTGGTGCTTCGAATAAATTTTACACAGAAGCCACAGCACTCAAAACAATGTCCGTAATAAACACGTCCTCAGGTTGAGTTGGTAGTAATGGATTCCTTTGATTAGTAGACATAATCACAGCCAACACGTGTTTCGTCACAACAGGTGAATTTTTCAAGGCTCTTTATGTAAACAGGCTCGGAACAAATAGTAAGCACGTCTATGAGACGGACTTCATTTCCAGCACGGTTGCAGTCGCCTCATACCAGGCACGAGACTTACCACGGTCATGGTTAGTAGGGTTTACTTATCACCCTGTTACGTTTACTAGTGATTGACCTCATGTACCTTCCTATTTACTGTGCAATCTCATAGACGTGCGAACTACTTTTTCCGAGCCTGTTTACATAAAGAGCCTTGAAAAAGTCGCCTGTTGTGACGAAACACGTGTTGGCTGTGATTATGGAACAATGCTCATCCGATTACTTTGATGTCCATGTCTACTAGTTAAAGGAATCCACTACAACCAACTCAACTGGAGGACGTGTTTATTACGAACATTGTTTTGAGTGCTGCGGCTTCTGTGTAAAATGATATGGGTAATGGTTACGATGTAACTAGCTGATAAATAGTTGGTCTCTTTGAATACAAATGGTTATTATAAGTGTGTGGTAATATTAATTGATACTGATATTCACGCACTGGACACAAGAAATAGTAAATCCTTTAATGATGGAGGAATATAATAGATTTATTTTTAAGTGGAGAAACATAAAAGTTACCAAATCAGAGGATTACTTCGGAATAAGAAATATACATATTCAAAAGTAACACAACATACAAATGGGCCTAAATGGATTACCCTATAATATTTCCCTTTCATTTTGAACTGCATTTCCAGAACTTATCACATTAATATATTTGAATATTCGCTGATTTAAAAAATAAAAAAAAAAATAAAAAACTTACAGGTATCCATGGACATTTGGAGATTGGAGTTGCTTAAATCATATTAATTTGAATTTTGACTAATATGGCAAATGTGTTAGACCAGGTCACATAAGACAAATTAATAAAATGTAATTAAATTATCATTAATTATGTTTTCATGAAGAAAGTGTTGTTACAAAAGTTAAATAATGTGAATTTATTCCCTGAAGTTGCATGCAACCAATAGAATAATGAGCCACCACTCTACTTGAAATGGTTCACATGCTCTTTCATATCATTAGAACATGAAACGCTGAATCACCCTGCAGAATATCTGTAATAACCACAAACATCAAGCACAGTAAGTGATCCGCCATAGAAAAGTAAACAGCAATCACCAGGGGAAGAAACATCACTTTACCATAAAAATCAACAAAACCACAAAAAAGTAACAAGACAAGTGTCCTGTTCAATCTTGTCTTCCAGGCCAACATTGCCACAGTCTTTACTCCATACAACAAACATGCACACTGGTCAAAGAGCTGAAAACCCTCATCTACATTTCCAGCTAAGTCTCCAAAATCAGTGATTTATTTTGACACAAATATAAGGCCTTCTTTCCTGACAATCTACCAAGCATGCCCTACCCTAGCAAACAAAACCTGAGTCTTACACAGCCTCCTGCCCACCACAGACCATTTTTGAAGCATTCATAACTACACCTGGCCCTGCAACAATATGGCAACTGCACATCTCAAAAGTGTACTAACATTAGGGCCACATTCATCACCTGCTATATAAACCAGTGCTTCTAGGAAGGCACTATCCAAATCTCCCTTTTAGCAATCCATTCTTTCCTCCCTTCTCAAAGGAGCAGACCTCAAAACCCTCCAGTCCAAAACTCACATATTTAATGGTTGTAGACCCCCTGCTCTTTCAGAGTCCTAAAGGGAATTGTAATATTCATACTATAGTTTCATTGTGTTACACTCTGACGTCAGCCCCAGCAATTGTACTAACTTTATTTTTTCACATCTTGAATGAGATGTTAAAAGGTGCTGGCACGTGTTGCTGCTGAGGTTAAACTTCTCTTTTGATATAGTAGAGAACAATACCGCTCTGCATCGTCTCAGGCAGGGGTCAGGGATGGCCCCTCTGCTATGGCAGGGTAGCGTCGCCCCACTGCTAAATGCAGAAAAATAGAATGGTAATGAAACCATTTTACTATAATTTTATTTTTTGCTTCCTTGGTCCTAGGCATGCCTAGTGTGTGGTGGGATGGGGGCATCTTCTGCGTCAGCAGAGGGAGGAGGAGTAGTCAGTGCACTCTAAGTGCGCATGTTGGTTCGGCCGGCCATCTTAGTCCGGGCAAAACTGATACGTGCACTTACAACTCTCTCCCTGGATTGTGTTGCACAGTCACGTGGAGAACGAGCGCAGGCTCCCAGTTCCAAACAGAGCGACATTTCAGCCCACTCAGACCAATCCCAGCGCTTTTCTCATGCTGGGTAACAGCATGAGAGAAGCATCTCGATTGGGTGGGGAGGGGAGCAAACACAGAAGCACCGAGGCGGTGGGAGCAGAGGGACACCGAGGTGGCAGGAAAGTCTTTATTTTTTTATTATTATTCCTCCCTAACCCCCCGCTCCATGCGCTGACCCACTGGCAGTAGCCGCCACTGACAGGGGTTCAAATTACAAATCTTTACCGCCCCAAGGTTTTCCCTTCCTTGCAATTATTTTTCAGGAACTGACACTAATTCTACATACCACCTGAATCCCATGTGGAGTTTCTCAAGCTTACGAGCCCAAAGTTCTCCACAGACTCAATGTTGTGACAGACCTTTTGTTCCTTAACTCTGCAGGTGACTCCCCAGACGGCAGATGATCTGTGCGGAGACTTAATGGAACCACACTAGACTTGTAGAAGATAATAGAAGATGCATCTATTCAGAAGCAACATTGGCACATTTATAACACCCCGTGCCCGTTTCACGTGCCTATCATTACTGTACCTCTGGGTAGCTTTTAGAGGCTCAGATGCTGACACTAACCAACACTTGCACTCGACTATAGTTCTTCACTACATTATTTGCAGCAGAAAATAATCAGTGATCCAGGGAACTCACCCTCCTATTCAAGGGCAGCTGTGTATGTTCACCCCTGCATAGCGTAGCACTCATGACCCTGCATATGCAAATGTGGACGAAATGGCTTACAACCCCAAATATATTCCATGTTTCATAGTGTTTGCAATTGAATTAGTAAATTAAACATTGGCATTTATGATTGACATCCTCTAAACATAATTTCCTAATGTTTGAGATTTATTTTTACAATTCATGTAATGCTGAATACGCAGATAATCCTGTTATTGTAAGTAATTCGGTCATCAATCAATCAATCAAATAATTTCTTGAGCTCACTACTCACCAGGTAGGGTCTCAAGGCACTGGAGGGGGTGGGGGTAGTGGCCGGTTACAGGGCCAGGGACAGCCCATAGCCCTGAAGACGTTTGGGGGGCGCCTGTGGAGACGTTTTAGCCGGCCCAGACCGTGCCGGTGAGTTGCGGAGGCACCTGGAGGGCAACGTGAGGACCGGACTGGCGCTGCGGCCTGTGTCGGGCCCGCGGTGAGGTGTACCTGGGCCGCGGCGGATGAGTGCAGCTGCGGGGTCGGAGGCGATTCCCAGATCGTTTGGGAAGTCGGGAGCTGCGCCATTGGAGTGGTCGCTGAGCTGCCCGGATTGACGCCGCTGCAGAGCGGCAACTCCGGGATACGGTGGTGGCTGCTTCGGACCGGTGGCCTGGGATGGGATGGCCCGGGGGCGCACAGGAGCTGCTGCATGTCGACGAAGCCTGGGGACTGGGCGGCGACGCCCCTCGCCGGCTCAGGAAATGGCAGGAGAGTCGCTGCGGTTAGCGCCAGCAGCCCCCGCGGTGCCATAGGAGGGCCCCCGCTGGACAGGGGTGAGTGGGGGAGACTTTGTGCGCTGCTGGAGGTGTGGAGCAGCCCCGGGAAAGCAGTGGCTGCCCCACGGGGTGCAGATGGAATCATGCACTTGCCGCAGTTGCCCTGATGGGGACCAATGGGGAGCCAGATTTGGTCGTGACCAGCGAGGCGCCTTCTGAGGCTTGAAGCCTGAACGCGATCCGTCTGGTAGGCATTGACGGAGGCCTAAGACTGGTGAATTCTTGGAGGCTGTGCCCTGGTCGGGTTTACCCACATGAAGGCGCTATATAGGAGTCCGCAGTGAGGAGAAAAGAAGGGTATCCTACGGAACCTCCTTCCTGCGTTAGGGCTCCCCTCTGGCCATGCCCACTGGGGGGGGGCGACTGGGCGGCCCGGTGGACAATCTCCGCGGCCGCTGCTGACCATCTGCTGGGGGAGCGCTCCGCCTGACCGCATGTCTACTAAACAACATACCAAGGGAAAACTGCAGGGGAAAAGCCTGGACGGTGACCAAACCCGGACAGACATGGCTGCACCGGCTCCGCCTTCCCTGCGGGACACATTGGATAAGATCTTAGGCGCCATTGAAGAGTCTAAAACTACACTTCAACAAGAAATAGGCCAGGTATGGGTGGAGTTGGGCCTGTTGCGAGCGGACCATCAGAAGCTCGCAGATAGAGTCCGCTGTGCTGAGACAACGCTTACAGATCTGGCCCCGGCACAACAGGAGATCCAAGCCACGGTAGCGCAGCTAACGGATCGTGTTCAGTGGTGGAACGCCGGGCCGAAGGCCGAAACCGGAGGAACAATGTACGCATAATTGGGCTGTGGGCTGCCTGAGGGAACTGAGGGGGCTGATGCGGTAGTCTTCCTTGAGAAATGGCTGCGGCAGGAGATCGCCCCGGGACTACTTACCCCTTTCTTTGCCTTGGAGAGGGCCAATTGGGTGCCTTCGAAACCAGTTGTGGTGGGAAGGCCCCCATGAACTGTGGTGGCTAAGTTGCTCCACTATAGAGACAGAGACATCCTGCTAAGTGAGCCAGGGAGTCTGGCCCCTTCCGAGCGGACAATGGAACAGTGACCCTCTTTCTGGACTTCACTGCGGTGGTACAGTCCAAGCGTGCTTCCTATACGGCGGTGAAGAGGGCTATGAGGGAAGTGGGTATCCAATACTCGCTCTTATTTCCAGCCAGGCTGAGGGTGATCCTGGAGGGCCACACCACTTTCCTTCAGACTCCGGAGGAGGCTTGGGAGTGGCTGGAGGCACACATGGCGAGCGGCCACCCCGTTCCCCGTCTGGGGCTAACACACCAGTCGGACGGCAGGAGGAAGCAAAACAGTTCCCGCCCACGAACGAGGCCAACTCCAGCACAGAAGGAACTGGATAGAAGGGCTGTTCTGGAGGCGACTGCTTCGCTGCAGCGGACGACATCGTCTGACAAGGCTAGTGGAGGTGAGTCGGATCACCAGTCCCATTCCATGGATTCAGACTCCCATCACTCAGAAACGGCTCTGCAGGTGACTCCCCAGACAGCAGATGATCTGTGCTGAGACTTACTGGAGGGTGGCAGCTAGGACCTCATCCAGGGCTTATGTTTGATTCTGGGCCCACTGCGGCCACGGTCCCCAGCTCTGATTCTCGGCCGCTGTTTACTGAATTGCGAGAACTCTATATGACTCACTGTTAATGGCATGTTTGCTTTGTTTCTGCTGGACAACCACCTGTTGCGGTATTGCCCTGGGAAGCGGGAGTTGGGGTTTGCGGTTTCCTTATTTTAGAATGGACAGGGGTGTATCTATCAAAGACCTAACCTTTGCAGTGGTTCGTGTGGGTCATGGGGGTGGTAAGAAAGGTATGGCAGCTGGCGGGGCGACCGCCCTCTCCCGAACTGGTTTGTATCCAGCAATGGACTACAAGTTGATCACATGGAATATCCGGGGGATGGGGTCACCTATTAAACGCCACAGGATACTGGCATACTTAAAGAGAAGGGGGGTGCATATTGCGCTTCTCCAGGAGACGCATCTCACCGCTGGGGAAGCAGACAAGTTAAGGCGTAGATGGAGGGGGCAGCTTTTTGCCACCAC
Source organism: Pleurodeles waltl (assembly GCF_031143425.1). Classification (NCBI taxonomy): domain Eukaryota; kingdom Metazoa; phylum Chordata; class Amphibia; order Caudata; family Salamandridae; genus Pleurodeles; species Pleurodeles waltl. Next base: position 70,022,583 of record NC_090451.1, on the reverse strand, counting down.
GTACTCACCACGTATTTGCAAGGGGCGCTCTGATTTGGGTGAGGGCTGGAGTTCCCTTTGAGCCCCTCTCTGTGGATTTAGACCCTGAAGGCAGATACGTTCTAGTGGAGGGTAGGCTGCAGGGTAGACTCACGGTACTGGGCTGTGTGTGTTCACCTAACCAGGAACAGACCCCCTTTTGGCAGACTCTTTCCGGGCGCTTGGCCAAACCCTTGAGTGGGCGATTTTTTGATCGGGGGTGACTTTAGTTGCGTACTAGACACTGAAGTGGATCGTACCCTTCCACCCTTGCCTGGGGCAACAACGCACAAGATGGTAAAATATCTAATTGACGCACTGGGGGTTAGAGGACATTTGGCGGGTGCAGCACCTCCAGGAGAGGGATTACTCCTTTTATTCTGGACTACACCACCTATACACAAGAATAGATCGGGTGCTGTGCATCGGTTCTATTACCCACGAGGTCGTAGGCTCTGAATACTTAGGCCGTACTTTATCTGACCACAGCCCGTTGCTCATCACCTGGCGGGGTGCGGGAGGGAGAGCTCCTAATCCATCTGGAGGCTTCAACTGAGGACCCTGAAGGATCAAGTGTATAGGGAGGGGCTCAGGTCTTACCTCTTGGAGCATAACAGCATTAACAGAGGCTCCACCGCATCACGCTGTGTGGAGTGGGAGACTTTGAAGGTGGTGATGTGTGGTCGTTGCCTGGGACAATCAGTAGGGGTCAGACATACCCTGGTACGCGAGGTAGATTAACTGGAAAAGGAACTCCATGATGGAGAGGTGGAACAGGGACCAGATCTGGCCGCGCAGCATAGACTCCACCAAACACGGGAACTGTTTAATCGAACGTTGGAACGGCTACGATGCCATGATTACTGGCAACACATGATGTCCATACAGGAGGAAGAGGGCAAATCGGGTAGGTTGTTAGCCTGGTTGGTGCAAATAGAGGGGGGGAAGCACTCCGATCACGGGTGTACGTGGGACGGATGGGGAGTACGTTCATGACCCGTCTGCGATAACTGACACCTTTAAATTCTACTATACGTCCCTCTATAGCCAACCTGAGGAGACCTTGTCGCAATCGTTAGATCACCATTTATGGTTCCTCCCTCTGGTCACACTACAGCCGGAGGGTCTGGACCCTCTGGGTGGGCAGCTCACTCTGGAAGAGATTAAAACTGCTATTACACAGTTACCCGCGTGCAAGGCACCAGGTTCCGATGGACTTCCTATGGAGTTCTACAAGACATATGCGGACCTCCTGGCTCCTGCTCTAGTTGAGCTGTACGCCGAGGCTTATGATGCAGATATCTTACCTGAGACTCTGCGGAAAGCATTAGTGGTTCCTCTACCTAAGACCAAGTCCTGAGAAGCGTCGGTGACTGATTTCAGGCCCTTGTCCATGTTAAACTGCGACTTCAAAATCCTTAGTAAAGCTCTGGCCAACAGACTCCTACATCATGTTCCTCACCTCATCCATGAGGACCAGAATGGTTTTAGACCCGAGCGTAATACTTCCCTGAACCTGAGAAGGCTCTTTACACTTCTACACCAACCACGTAAAGAGCGGCGCCCTGGGGCCGTGCTCCTATCAGTGGATCTCGAGAAAGCATTTGATTCCATACGGTGGGATTTTCTACAAGCAGTGATGGTCTGCATGGGGGTGGGTGAGAACTGGGTACGGTGGGTTGAGCTCTTGTACTGTCTTCCAATGGCGAGAGTACGGGTGGGTGGGGTGATATCGACCTCCTATCCAATATTTTGTGGTACCAGACAAGGTTGTCCTCTCTCGCCTCTGTTGTTCGTGCTGGCCATCAAACCTCTGGTGGCGCAGTTTCGGGCGGAGGGGCGCGGTCGGGGGTGCCCTGAGGTCGAGAAGAACACATCATATCACTCTATGCAGAAGATTTGCTCATTTATTTGTGGGATGGTGTGTCGGGTATTCTTTGGGCTCTCACTCTACTCGAACGATTTGGTAACTTATCTGGGCTCCGGGTAAACCGGAGACAGACATATGTTTTCCTGCTGATGGAGGGCACGGAGCGTCCCTCCTCCTGTCCGGCTGATATTCCTTGGGCTCCTTGTACTTTTAAATATTTGGGCATACAGGTCTTCCACGAACTGCGTGACCTCCATGATGGGAATCTTGGTGCGGCACTCCGGTCCCTACGATCATGTGTGGCGTTTTGGCACTCCTTAAAACTCCCAATGATGGCCCGCATGGCATTGTCCAAAATTATTATGTTACCCCACCTACTATACTACTTCACCAACCTCCCGGTGACTGTATCGGTGGCCTGGTTTCGGGACCTGAACATGCTCCTTAGAGAGAGCTTGTGGGATGGGGTCACCAGCGGACGTCCCTCTCCACCCTCCGCCAATCCACGTTAGAGGGTGGATTGGCGGTTCCAGACTTTGAGCTGTATTATTTATCATTTCAACTCCGGTGGGTGGCTGGGTGGCTGTCGGGGGGCATCGGCTGGGCCTGACTGTACCTTGTGTTGTGGTCCATCCGGACCTCCTCATGGCCGGCTTGCTCAGCGCCAGGGATGTCCTACCTAAGCAGACTATTTTACTGACGGTAGCCCTCTCCTGTTGGAGACGATGTCTGAGGCGCACTGGGGCGACGGTGGCTTACTCCCCAGGGATACTGCTGACTGGAATACCGCTGGGGATACTGGGTCGAACCCTGACGTGAACTCGGTTGAGACTCTGGAACCGGGCCAGGGTGCAGACCCTGGGAGACCTCTTCAGTGAGGGAATCCTGCGCTCCTTTTTGGAGCTCGTAGAGGAGGGGGGGTCCCGAAGGGGCAGTTTCTGGCATTTCGGACACTGGCTTTAGTGGTACGGAGACTACGGATTACTGTGAATGGGGAACCAGAGACACATTCCATACTACACCTTTTACTGTCAGCTGGGGAGAACTCGCATTTGATCACCAGACTGTACAGGGCTCTTACTGCTGCTACTTTGCCAGCTTTGCGAACTCTTCGGGCAAGGTGGAAGGAGACAGTGGGCAAGGCCCTGACAGACGTGGAATGGCAAAAAGTGTTAGCGTACCCCCAGAGAGTTTCCAGAAATACACGTTTTCGATATATTCAGTATAATTTTGTACATAGAACATACCTCACTCCGCATAGACTCAGAGTAATATATGGTGGAGAGCCTAGGGGTTGTCCTCGATGTGGAGCGGCAGACCCGGATTTCCACCATATGGTCTGGGAATGTCCTGATATACTAAGATGCTGGCAGGGAGTACTGGAGGACCTAGGGGGAACCCTTGACACAAAATTTAGCTTAGACCCCTACCTGTGCCTGCTGGGCTTACATGAAATCCCACCCTCCAAGAGGGTGGGCAGTTGGTTCCTGGACCTCGCTAAGGTGTTGTTCCAATGGCGGATTGCCATGGCTTGGAGATTTCCGTTGGGCCCGCATTAGAGGACTGGAGATACTGGATGTATCGGTATGGGCTCAAACCGAATTACAGGCACTGCGAAGGGAGGAGGATCGGGGAGTTAGGATGCGACCCTTGGCACCACTCTGGAATGAGATACTGGAAGTCTGGGAGGATCGGAGGCGGGAGCCCAGGGGGACCCGAGAGACTGGGGAAGATGAAGCGCCCCTGGAGGGTGGGCGAGGGGATGCCTCGGGGGAAGAAGACTGAACGGGGAAACACAGAGGTTCATGGTGCACACACGGGAGGACTTCCTATTCTTCTATTTGAGGGTAGAACATGGGACTGACTGTGCCAGAGTCACTGTATGCGACCTATTATTTGACATGCTTTGGGGTTGGCAGAGTGCAGCCGAAATTGGTTTACATCGCTTCATTGGGAAGGGGGATGGACGGGCGCCAAACCTGACCCCTCTGGATAGATCACCTAGGTATGCATGTATAACTTAGTCCCACTGAGTCACTGCTTATTGCTCCAGCGCACGATTTTGATGTTTTTTTTTATTGTTTTTTCTTTTGATTATTGACCTAGTTAAAGGTTTATAAGGTACTGTTTGAGATGATGTGGGAAACCGACAGACTGCACTGTAAAACAGCTAATAGAATTGAGTATGACCTGGATAATGTAAGGTACATATTACTTGACTGTATAAAGTCCATGAGGGGGGCGAAATGTCTAAGTAATTGTCTGTCATCAATTCATATTACAATGTATACCTCAGAGTCGCTGCCCTGTGTTGAGGGATTCACTTCTGTAGCGACTGTTAATCACTTGCCCGCCAAACTTGGAGTGAGCACCTGAGTCATTACTGGAAGCCAGGGACCCCGGTCTAAACATTGTTTATGATTTGAACCGCAAAGCAATACACAAAAAATATAGAAACAAGCATTCCATCAACCACATACACAAATGATAACACATTTAATTTAATTTGCATTACAAAATTAAAAAAAATGAAATTCTAATTTTGATAGGAAGGTTGGAGTGTTTCTAAATTCAATAGAAGCCACACTTCGTCCATGCTATATTCTGTTTAATACGCCTGCACTGCTCCCACTAATCGATGTACGGATACTAATTTAATTTGTAGCCTCCAATTTCAAATTCCTGGCCATTTACAGTACGTTTCAAAATTTTCAATTGTGCATTTAGCATCTTTATTTATATAGACTTAATTATTCTGATAATATTGGTTAATTTTCTAAGCAGTCGTGGACCCCCTGAGGAGGCTTCGCGGACCCCCAGGGGTCCCTGGACCACAGGTTGGGAATCACCGCCATAGACAATACAAATATTGTAAAGGCCCTTAAATGTTGCATTAGCTGTATTTACCTGTGTATCTATATGCTTACTTTGATATTATATTGGTAGGCAAAGTTCTAGGCATTGTAGTTTTGAGGGCCAATGCAAAACAAATAACAAAATTATGTAGATGTAGAGCAAGAAATGTTACTGGGGCTGTTTTTCAGCTGAATGAAGAAGCCATGTATATGCACAGTTTAATGAAAAGTTATAAAACATTTTGACTAGTTAAAGCATATATTTAAAAGCCATGAAACCTCTCAGTACAATACCTGACCTAGAGAGTGTTAGAAATTGGGTCTCTAGTTGGCAGAGGTCTACACCCTTGGCAAAGTAGGGACCACAATCCTAATCAGGGTAACTCACAACACAATCCAAATTATCCTTTGCTCACCCTCTGGTAGCTTGGCACAGAGCAGGCCGGCTTAACTTAGAAGGCATTGTGTAAAGTATGTGTCCAATAGCTCATACAGTAACACAGTGAAAACACCACAAAATGTACTACACACAAGTTTAGGAAAATAGATAATATTTATATGAATAAAATAAGACCAAAACGACAAAAATCCAATATACACAAGTCAAAATATTATATTACTTTTTAAAGGTTTGCATGAGTCTCAATCCTTAAGAATCAGAGTTGTATCTTTTTAACACACAGTACCTTGGATGCAACAAAAGTAATGATGCAGGGGCGCAGAGGAGGAGATGCGTTAAAAAATAAGGTGCTCCATCGGATTTTCCGACGCGGCACAGATGATGTGTTATTTCTTTCCATGCTGCAAGGTGATGCGTTGATTTCCAGGAGCGCAATTTTGGATCCTTACTGTGATGTGGGGATATTTTGACGCCCAGAGACGATGCGTTGGTAATGAGGAGCAGGCGCTGTGTCGATCTGGTAGGCTATACGATGATTCTTCAGCCGCGAGGCAGGCACTTTGTCAATTCCTGCAGGTGTTGCATCGATTTTCAGATGCGCATGGATTTTCTTCTCTTTGGTGAAGCCTTTGTGGCCCTGAGACTTCAGAACAGGAGGCAAGTTCAATCCAAGCCCTTGGAGAGCACTTGTGGGGAAGGTAGAGTCATTCCAGCAGAGCCCGGGGCCAGCAGGCAGCATGGCAACAAGCAGGGCAGCAGTCCTTCCAGCAAAGAAGCAGTCCAGATGAGTCCTTAGGGCAGCCAGGTAGTCCATCTGACAGAGTCAAGTTGTAGAACCAGAAGTGTCTGATTTGGTGAGGTCAGAGACCCAGTATATATACCCAAAAGTGCCTTTGCAGTGGGGGAAACTTCAAAGAGTGGTTTTGAAGTGCACAAGGTCCGCTTTCAACCCAGCTCTGCCTACCAGTATCCCCGTGGGGGGGGGGGGGGGGGGATTATCAGTCCTCTGTGTGGGATCAGACCACTGGTCTTTGAAGTGTGAGAGCCCCTCCACCCTTCCTGCCCAAGGAGACCCATTCAGTATGCAGATGAATGCAGATGTGATTGAGGGTCCTGTGTTTATGGCTGTCTGGGTGGAATGCACAAGGGGAGCTGTCAACCAGCACAGACAAGACGTGGATTGGAGACATGCTGTAAGGCACAGATGGCAGTAAAGGCAGAGAAATGCCCACTTTCTAAAAGTGGCTTTTCTAAAATAGTAATATTAAATCCAACTTTACCAGTGAGCAGGATTTTCTATTACCATTCTGGCCATACTAACATGACAGGGCTACTCCTTTCAGATCAGAATCTACCACTTAACAGTATATAAGGGCAGTTCTAATGCTGGCCTATGAGAGGAGCAGGCCTCACAGTAGTGAGAAATTAATTTGTGAAATGAAAACACATAAGTACAGGCCCTGCCTTTTACTGACATAGCACCCTGCCCTATGGGTTACCTGGGGCCTACCTTAGGGGTGACTTATATGTAGAAAAAGGGGAGCTTAGGGCTTGGCAAGTATTTTTAATGCAGAGTCGAAGTGGCAGTGAAACTGCACACACAGGCCTTACAATGGCAGGCCTTAGACATGGTTAAGGGGCTACTTATGTGGGTGACACAATCAGTGCTGTAGGCCCACTAGTAGCACTTAAATTACAGGCCCTGGGCACATATAGTGCAATTTACTAGGGACTTACAGGTAAATTAAATAGGCCAATTGGATTGGGTATTAGCCAATGTTACCATGTTTTAGGGAGAGAGCACAAACACTTTAACACTTTAGCACTGATTAGCAGTGGTAAAGTGCCCAGAGTCATAAAGCCCAAAAAGATTTAGTCAGAAAAGGAGGAGGAGGCAGGTAAAAACTGTGGGATGATCCTTCAGAGGACCATTTCCCAACAGAGAGTGATAATCATAATACTTTCTTCTTTTCACGGTTTATTCATTTTAGAGTTTTTATTAAACTGTAAGTATTTCAGGTATTGAGCCTGAGTGTATATTTATATTTATTCTATGAGTAATAATAGCGTAATATTGTTTTTGACTTAACAGTCACAGATGTGTTTTTACAAAAGACAGAGTAGGAGGAAACTGGTATGCAGGCTGTTAACAAACAGATCCAACCTTTAGGTCTCACAATTACCTCCAGATATTGGAAAGGTACTTCTCACCCACCTGCATTTTATTGTGGTTCGCTTCATCATCGTTGTCCTTTCCCCCGTCTAGGTAGGTGAATACCACCTTCATGGACTCCACCAGTGGTGTGAGTTCTTAATAAAAAGTCTCTGGCTAGGAGCTGGGTTCTAGTACCTAAAACACCATAGGGAATACCCACAGGGTATTTCTCCTTATTAAATGGGTTCCTTGGTATGATTAAAAGTCAATCTAATTGGAATGTGTATTGAAGCCAACGGCTAATGCATCCTCTTTCAATTAACTTGTTTGCACTTTTAACCAATATGTTTCAACCTTCTCTAGTACCTGTGTTGGTCAAAGGCCTTCTTCAGGCTTTTAAATGATCACTAGCTATCTTGCATGTATCTCATGCAGCACGTGTAAATATATATGTGTATGTAATGAGGCATACCACTCTAATAGATTTCCAAAAGATCTAGTATGCCCTGCCGTAGGGTTGTTTTGACTCATGGACATAATAAGTGGTACTTCCCTGTTGTCAAACATTTGTGAATGGCCAGTGAGTATCAGTTAACCTATTCCTCCTCCTCCATTCGTTGCATTCGGAAATAAAGTGGTACTACAGTTGTACTGATATTTACTACAAAATGCAATTTACAATCTACAAGTGGAAATCTACAACTTCTCTTCTACTTTTCTATGGGGATATCTCCATATATGTAAGTTTACTACTTAGTAGTGTAAAAGGAACAAAGTAAGGGAGAGGTGGTAAAATGGAGAATATCTATTACAAAATGGGATGGGTTTGTAGGAAAGTCCCCTTACTTTGGCATGGTTCACCCCACTTTTTGCCTGCTATCAGTGTGCTCAGACTGTCTTCACTGGGATCCTGCTAACCAGGGCACTAGTGATCGTGCTCTCTCCCTCCAAATGTGGTTCACTTGGATCTTTGTGCACTCCACAATTGGCATATTGGTGTCCCTTTATAAGCCCCTAGTATGTGGTACTTAGGTACCCAGGGCTTTGGGGCACCAGGGGTTCCCCATGGGCTGCAGCATGTATTGTGCCACCCATGGGAGCCCATGCGAAGTGTGTCTGCAGGCCTGCCATTCCAGCCTGCGTGAAAAGGTGCATGCACCCTTTCACCACAGGTCACTGCACCAGGTCACTGTAAGTCACCCCTATGGTAGGCCCTTCTAGCCCAGAGAGCAGGGTGCAGGTACCTGTGTGTGAGGGCACCCCTGCATGAGCAGAGGTGCCCCTATAAACTCCAGTACCATTGAACTGGACTTCGTAAGTGTGGGGAAGCCATTTTACCTATGTACTATGTACCTGTGTCCAGCTACTTAACGGTAACTCCAAACCTGGGCATGTTTAGTATCAAACATGTTGGAATCGTACCCCAATACTGTTGCCAGTATTGGTTGCATGATTCCATGCACTCTGGGGGCTCCATAGAGGACCCCCAAGTATTGCTCCTACCAGTCTTCCAGTGTTTTACAGGCAGCCCGCACTGCTGCAGCTCTTCAGACAGGTTTCTGCCCTCCTGCTGCTTGACCAGCTCAGGAAGGGGAAGGCAGAACAAAGAATTTCCCTGTGGGAGAGTGGAGGCAACACTCTCTCCCTTGGAAATTGGTGTTACAAGGCATGGGAGGGGTATCCTCCCTAAGCAACCGGTTTGCTTTGAAGGGCACATCTGGTGCCCTCTTTGCATAAACTACTTTGCACCAGCTCAGGGACCCCCAGTCCCTGCTCTGGCGTGAAACTGGACAAAGGAAAGGAGAGTGACCACTCCCCTGTCCTTCATCACCCCAGGGGTGGTGCCCAGAGCTCCTCATGGTGGCCACTCGATTCTTCCATCTTGAAACTAAGATGGGCAGAGGCCCCTGGGAGCATCTGAGTGGCAAGGTCAGGCAGGTGACGTCAGAGACCCCTCCTGATAGGTGGTCACAGTGCAAGGTGACCAAACCCCTTTTTAGGGCTATTTAGGGACTCCCTTGTGGGTGGGTCCCCAGATTCGATGTGCAGGACTCCAACAGGACTTCTCTGCATCATTTACTTCTGCTCCTGGCCACCGGAACCGCAACTGGACACTCCAAGAACCCACAAACCTGCAACTCCCAAGATGACCTCGCCTTGCAAAACTGTTTCCCCGGCTCCTCCCGGCAACTGTAACATTTCCCTGGCTGTGCATCCTCTGGAGACTTCAGCAGCACTAGGAAGCAAGAAGGAATCTCATTTGGAGTGAACAAGTCACTCGCCTCCGTATGCATGCACCTACAGCAATGTTGTCCGGCTGTGTGGATCCTGCATCACAGGTGGTAGTCTGGAATGGTCTCCTTGGTCCTCTCTGCCCAACTTGGGAGATGGTGAGCCCTTGCCTCTCTTTGCAGGACAGTACCCCTGTGCACCGCGACTCTTGCAGCAACCAAGGCTTGTTGTCTCCTGTTCCAAGGGATCTTCAGGCTCAGAGTAGCTCCTTCCTGAAGCACTTCATCCTTACAAGGATAGTGTCTCCTCTGCTGCTCCAGCGAGGTGGGACTCCTCTCCAGGTGTGCTGATTGGGCCTCACTGCAACTTACTGTGCCTGCTACCAGTGGGTAGCCTTTGGGGGCTGCAACTGCCTCTGCTGACTCTCCTGACTGCTGAGGGTCAGCCTGGACTCCTCTCCAAGGGTCGAGTCCCCTGGACCTTGCTGGTACTCTTCAGCCTTGCAACTCTTTTTTGCTTCCTCTTGCATTTGTCAAGACTTGTTGGTGGTTCTCCTAACCACTGACCATCTGCGACCGATGTGGGACACCATCTGCAGTGCTCCAAGAACTCCTCTGCAGCTCCTGGACTCCACAGCTGGTCGTCTTCTACCCCCGTCGACCTGGATCTTCTTCCACAGAAGGGTGGGTAGTGGCTCCTGCCCTGACTGGACACTTTATCGTGGACTGTACTCTGTCCCCTTCTTTTGAAGGTCCTCTTCTTCCAGAATCCACCTTTGGTGGTCCTCTGGTCTGGTCCTGTTCTTGCATAATCCATCTTCTAAGTCCTCTTGTTAGTCTTTGGGAAAACCAGGTACTTACCTCTGCTGTTCTGGTTGCTGGGGGTTACTAAATTACTCACCTCTTGGGGTCCAGAGTTCTGCCGGCTCCCCTCTAAATACTCCATTCCCTTGGGTGGGGGTGTTCACTTTGCATTCCACTATTTTAGTATATGGTTTGGCCCTCCCCTAGGGCCCTAACTACTTTCTACAATACTTGCCTATGCTTTTTGTTGCCAATCTAATTTCCGATTGCTATTGTGTATGTGTACATATATATATATAGTGTATACTTACCTCCGGTTGGGGTGAACTTCCTATAAGTAATCTAGTGTAGTGTTACTGTAATAAAGCACCTTTATTTTGTAACACTGTGTGGTTCTTCATGTGTGTAACTGCAGTGTGCATGAGCTTTGCATGTCTTCTAGATAAGTCTTGGCTGCTCATCCACAGCTACCTCTAGAGAGCCTGGCTTCTAGTCACTGCCTACACTTTACTAATAGGAGATACCTGGTATAAGGTGATAACACCATAGGTGCTCACCACACACCAGGCCAGCCTCCTACAGGATTTAGGGAAAAGTAAAGGGGGCTTAAGGAGGGTCCTACCCACAAAAGAGTAAGCACATTGCTGTTGAAAAACTACACTACTGAACTTACTACTGGTCAAGACATAACAAAACAGTAGTATATGTGCTCCAGCCCAGCTTAGCCTTGGAGTAAACCCAGCCCCACACACCAGTAGGTGGAGTCATATGTCTTCACCTAGAAGGGACTTCACACTCAGAAATGATGAATAGCAAATGTGTGAATTTACTTCTAGGTGAGGCAGGAGGTTTATATATGAGTAAATCCATAAATGTAAATTTACCGTTGTGAACAAGGCATCTAAGTGCACTCATATGGAAACAAGAATTGCCACGCCAATGTATCTGAATAGCATTCCTGTAATACAGACAGTGGTCCCCTGGCCACAGCAGAATGCCAAGCATGTGAAATTTTAAATCTGAAAACTACCAAGCCATATCACTGCTTGTATAACTGTTAAGGGAATGGCAAGGTATCCTTCTTCGATATGGCGGACCCTGTACTGTATCAATTTCATTAGCTTCTGGAAAGAGACGTCTAAGTCTGTGTGTAGCTAGATGATAAAAATGAGAAGCAAGCGAGGAGCCTACCCTCCAAATATATTATATTGTTCAGAGATCATCAAGGTATTTCTACCTGTCTGTTCATAATACCCAGGTTACCTGGCATGTCTCACCCACCCAGGTTGGTGAACCTAAAGAGGCAATCTGCTATGGAGTGCTCCATACTGCTGTGTCTTCTGACCTGTGGATCCAGGTCCACGTGGCTCATTTTCCATTCCAACTTTGTTTGGTGTTGTTAGAGGTTATGGGGACCTTGAATGTCTAAGATTACCTCCCAGCTGGTGGCATGAGTCAGGCTGATGCCAAGTCCTCTGGTCCTTTCCATAAGGGTTCAGTCTCATCACTCTGCAGACAGGGGCCTCTTTAATACAAGAGCAGAGCCTTGTATGACTCACTGTGCCCACAGGAATCTGGTTGCATTGCTGCAAGTAACCACAACTGAGGAATTGAAACATGAATGTCCTGGAGGATTGTATTTGCTATTATTGTTGAGGTCATGTGCCTTATGTGCCTTTGGGCACAGTGAAATGAAATCATAGAGAGGCACTCTGACTTGCGATTCAGTTCGATCTCCAAGAAGAAGTGACACATTGACACCATGATCCTAAGTGGCAGGGCCCTGTATCCACCCTTTGACTCATCTGTTTAAATGGGTAAGAAGACCTTTGTGACATCCAACATGCAAACTTTATATAAGTCCAGATGAGCCACTGAATCAGAGACAGTGCCTGTACTAGACAGTGCTGAGTGCCCCATACCCACACTGATATTCAAGCATACACATTGAAAAGCATACATTACCACAAGAAATTGTTGTGCACCTGTCAATATATTTGGACGCTGCCCCAAAGGCCAATGCTTGTCCTTTGGTTGAGGGCTGAATGGATTTCAGGCAATCCTGAGTGACTAATAATATTTAAAAAAGTGATCATACCCAAAGAATATCAAACTTCTCCGCGTCACCAGAAGGTGTAGCTATCATCCATCAGGTTCTCCAACACCACCAGAAATATGATGGAAGTGGACTTAAGAGGGATTATCTTGATAAACTGCTCTATAGGTAGGATGTATGTTATGGCTTAACAAGATCCAACACAATTCTAGAAATATGGAAAATATGTTTTCAAAGTGGCAGACAGGCAGCTCTAATACAGCAATCACATTAAAATGTACATAACACAACACTTAAATACTTGATCAGTCACCCCTGAAGGCTTAGGCAGGCGTAAAGGCTGCAAATGTCAGTGGAAACGAAAACAAACCAGGGTACACCGAAGACTTGCAATAAGAAAGACTGAATCCCCAACACAAAATATTGTGGCACTGATTATATTGAAGCCCAGTTCAATGAGCTACATTTCACCATCCCGGCTTCAGTTTATACCAGTCAATTACTAAACCTATCTAGTCCAATGTATTAAAGGCAATTCATTTCTACATATTGTTCATTATTTGGCTCAATTTTATTTCCAGGCAAAAGAAAGTTGATGCATTAATCTGGTGAGTGAGGATCAAATGTTCTTAGTGGTGCACTGCTAATAAATAGAGCATATGAAAATAAGCTAAGCAATAAGCCATATTTGTACACTAAATATGTAAAAGTGTATGGTAAAGTATCAGAACTATTCACCACTTATAAAAGCTTTTGTAAGTCACAACAGTTCACACAAGAACAATTCAGTGATATGCAGCACATGATAAGCAACACAGACACGCTGCAGCACATTTCATTTATTTATATTAACTCAAGCTTTGCTGTGCATACCACAATCACGCATTTTACATCACCAAGAATATGTGGGGCGTTGTGTTGTATACAATGTGTATTTCCCTGAATATGTTTGAGCAACGGAAAGTGTTATTGAAAAACAACTGGGCAACTAAACTAGTGTAAATCTTTTAAAATACCTTAATCTGCATATACCGTTTACAGCAAAATTAAACATTATAAAAGCTTATAATTAAATATATTTAAATTAAATATAATTAAATATACCTATGCTATTAACAATTCGCATTTATTATACAGTAGGAAAAATTGTAAATTACACTTAAAATATTGTTACATTAATTCAGTAACACTAGACTATGTTCTCCTTACCACAAACAGGTAAAAAACTGAAAAAATAAAGAAAACTATACTTAAAGTAACTTATAACTAGGCCTGGATGGATTTTAAATGATACTGGCGTAATGTGTGTAGTTTCAGGAATTTTGTGATGTGGTTTTACTGTAAATTCCCAGAATTACACCATGACACCAAGGTGCGTATTTAGCCCACCACTGGAGGGAACATTATAGCACAGAAGCGTGGCAAAAACACGAACAAGTGTTGGCTGGTGTTGTCTGGGGCAATTCTGCATCCCATGCTATTTTGTAAGCATCAAAACTTGACATGATTATTCATGTTGAACTGACGTATACATCTAAATGGGGGAATTCCAATAACCCATCTCCAGCCCCAAAACCCAATACCCCTAAAATTCCCATTATAAATTACCCATGCATTGTAAGGGTGAGGTAAAACAACTTACCCTTTTGTAGTAGTAAAGTTGTATTTCACCAATTTTAATAGCTATGGGGGTCCATAGACTTATACAAGTTGTAATATCCATGATGTATAGCCCAAAATGTATGTTTTGTTTGAGAACAAGCATATTACAAACAGCTGTACTGAACAATTGGAATTAAAAATTATGTTGTGTGTATGCAACCATATACACATGTACACGCACATGTATTTGGTACTTATATATCATAAATCAAAATGCACAAGAGAGAGGCACAGGGCCATAGTCATTGGTACGCTTGCAATGTGAATAAGGGACTAGCTGGTTTTTAGGAGCGACATTGGACGGTTGCTGCATCTTGGTGCAGCGTTATTTAGAAAGATGTCTTCAGCTTTTTCCTGAATTTGAGCTCAGTGATGCTGGACCTGATGGAGGCAGTGATTTCCTTCCAGATCCTTGGTGCACAGACAGAGAAGGCCTGTCGCTTTGGGTTTCCTTTTTGGCACTTCTTTGTCTCCAGGGTGATCGGGTGAGGTTGCCAACAAGATGCCAGGGGTACCAGTCGCGATGGCTTTGTAGATCCTACATCCGGGTTTGATGATGTGATGGGGGGACGGTGGAGTTGGTACGGGTGGGATGATGAGGTCATACTTCTTAAGGCCGTTCTTGAGGCATACTCCGGCAGCATTGGGATGCTCCTTTGGTGGTGACGGGCGGTGTGGTGTTTCGAAGGCTGTGGAGTAGAGCATGTCCACCATCTAAATGCAAGGGCTCGATCACACTTCTGAAGTCACTGTCTGGAGGAAAGGTTTCCCTTCCCTTGGTAGCGTGATCTGATTACAGGCTATATTAGGTTTCTTGGCAACGTGTTCCTTGAGGGTAGGATTGCTCTTCAGGGTGTACCTGAGAAACCTGGCATTGGGTGAAAGCTGAGGTTCCAATCCATTCAGCTTCAAGTTGTTGAATAAGGTTGAGCTGAATTGTTGGTTGTTGTTCTTGGCGATTGGTAGGAAGTCTGTTTTGTTGGGGTCAAGGTTCACATAGGTAACACACATCCATGTCTAGGTAAGATGCAAGCAGTGTTTGAGGATACGGATTTCTGGAGAAGACAGACTTTCAAATCTAGTCATATGTTGTTGGCGTGCACATCGAGGAGGGACAGAAAACTATCAGGTTCATTACAGATTTTTCAATTAGCTCCATAGAAAAATATTATTCTAGAACAGTGCTAATTATATCTAAATGTAGAGGGGAACTAGTGAAATACGGATGCATTATTGAGAAATGTTTGTGCAAACTGTGACTTCACAATTGAGAATGCTGAAATGAAAGTACTTTAAGCCTGATTCACAAACTGCGTTCTGTAGTACTCCAGGGATACTTGCTACAACATATAATTCACACACCCCTTGGGGTGACTGTCTACACCTCCACCTGCCCTACCTCTTCTACCTCCTTTGGGTCTCCTTCCGCTTGGTGAATCCTGAAAAAACAGGGCCTAGGAGAAGGAGTGGCCCAGGAGCCCTCTGCCAATTCTCAAAACAGAATTTATTTAAAAAAAACAGAGAGAGCCAGCCCTTCTGAGAGGGTCTGCAGTACTTGTAATGTGACATTGTCCACACTTCTTGGGCAGTCTGTTGTACTTTTCACGGGACAGTATCAGTACTTCTTAGAAGCTCTGCTATCACTGAAATGGGACAGTGCCTGTATTTCTCAGATGGTCTGCTATACTTTGAATGGGACAGTGCCAGTATTTCTCAGATGGTCTGTTATACTTTGAATGGGACAGTGCCAGTATTTCTCAGAAGGTCTGTTATACTTTTAAAGGGACAGTGCCTGCACTTCTCGGAAGCCCTGCTATAACTGCAATGGGACAGTGCCAGCATGTCTTAGGCAGTCTGTTGTACCTTTCATGGGACAGTGTCAGTACTTCTTAGAAGCTCTGCTATCACTGAAATGGGACAGTGCCAGTATTTCTCAGATGGTCTGCTATACTTTGAATGGGACAGTGCCAGTATTTCTCAGATGGTCTGTTATACTTTGAATGGGACAGTGCCAGTATTTCTCAGAAGGTCTGTTATACTTTTAAAGGGACAGTGCCTGCACTTCTCGGAAGCCCTGCTATAACTGCAATGGGACAGTGCCAGCATGTCTTAGGCAGTCTGTTGTACCTTTCATGGGACAGTGCCAGCATGTCTTAGGCAGTCTGTTGTACCTTTCATGGGACAGTGTCAGTACTTCTTAGAAGCCCTGCTATAACTGCAATGGGACAGTGCCAGTATGTCTTAGGCAGTCTGTTGTACCTTTCATGGGACAGTGCCAGCCCCTCTCGGAAGATGCACTGAACCTTCAAGGGTAGAGTGCCAGCGGTAATGAGAGCGTCCAGTATGATTTTAATGGGACAGTGCTGGCCCCTCTTAAAGGCTGCTAAACGTTTACTAGCATTAAATAGGACAGAGCAAGCTCTTCTCAGACAGCCTATTATACTTTTAATGGGACAGTGCAAACGCTTTTCAGGCCAACTGTACTTTTAATAAAGCACGTGCGCACTTGTCAGCAGGTCCATTCTACTTTCTATTCTCAAAAGCCTGCTTCCCCTTTAATGGGATTGTCCCTGAATTTCCCAAAATGGCTGTTAGACTTTCCCCGGCAGGTCTGGGGCTTCAGCACTTTTCATTTGCTTGCAATTTTAAATGCAGAGGCCTCGGTGTTTTACTACGGTCCTCTGCTGCCCTCTGCTGCACAGTAATGGCGCGCACTCATATTGAAAAAGAGTAGAGTTTAAATCCAAGATTGTCTTATAAGGGCCAGTTGTACAAAACTTTTTTGCAGACCTGAGCAAAATGTAAACTATGACGGCATAGTTTGCATAAGTTTGGGCGTTTCAGTTACGCTTGTCATGTCAAATTCCAAAAATTACGCCCTAAGCCACTTACAGTAATTATGTGGCAAAACATTACTGAACTGAACGCGAGCAGTTGTTGTTCGTGGTGCTTTA
This sequence comes from Pleurodeles waltl, assembly GCF_031143425.1. Lineage (NCBI taxonomy): Eukaryota > Metazoa > Chordata > Amphibia > Caudata > Salamandridae > Pleurodeles > Pleurodeles waltl. The sequence continues at coordinate 70,005,578 of NC_090451.1, read as the reverse complement.
GTTAAATACGTCCGCACGACAAAAATTGCTGCAAGAATGTACTGCGTATAAAATTATGAAAAATAAAATTATATACAATTATGGGACGTAATGTAACCTGAATCGCTCAATCCATCCCACTTACACCAACATCTAGGAGGGGACGATGTCCTCTGCCTGTAGTCACACATTCATCCTGAGGTCCATTGCGCCTTAAGGGCCACATTGAAACTTTTTCACGCAAAACTGTGTTAGTGCAGTTTGCGTGAAAAAAGTATAGCGCCAGCTAGCGCCATTCCATGATACCGGCCGGACACCATATTTATGGAATGGCGCTAATGCCCTGTTAGCATCCTTGGAAAGGACGCTAACAGGGCGGGGGACATATAGGGGAAACCGGGATTGTGCGCCGATTTATGGCGCTACACTGGTTAGACGCAGAAAAATTGCCTCCAAGTAGTGTAGCGCCATTTTTTGGTGCACAACCCCCATGGACATGGCTCCTGTCTTAGTAAAGACAGGAGCCATGCCCACCACCCCAATGGCCATGGCCACTGGGGCCAGCGCCGTGTAGGGGGCCCCAAGTCAGGGCCCCAGAGCGGGGTAATAGAAAAAAATATATATACTTACCAGGACTTACCTGGGATGGGTCCCTCTGGTGTGGGTGAGGGTGAGTGGGGTTGTCCCTGGGGCCAGGGAAGGGCACCTGTGGGCACTTTCCATGGTCTCTGACCATGGAAATATGCCTACAGGTCCCCTAACGCCTGCCCATACCCAGGCATTAAATAATGGCGCTAAGCAAGCTTAGCGCCATTATTTAAGGCCCCCATCTCCTGTGCTGGATTTTAGCACAGGGATAAATATGGTGCAAAGGCTATATCATCCTTTTCTGGATGGGAACGCCTACCTTGCATCTCATTGACGCCAGGTAGGTTTTCACATCCAATCAATCAATCAGTTATTTGTTAAGCGCACTACTCACCCGGTAGGGTCTCAAACAATGTTAACTCCATAACTTATAAATATGGAGTTAGGTTTGCACCGAATTAGCGTTAATAAAAAAGATGCTAATTCAGGGCAAACCAAGTATAAATATGGGGCTACGTCTATACGTGCTCCCCATGAACGTCCCCTCCCAGACCGGGTAGCTGGCATCCCCTTAGTTAGGGAGTAATTAAATGCAAACCAGGTAGGACTCACCTTGGTATAATTGGTTTCACATGGCATTTTTTAACTGTAAATAGGCCAGTATGATAAGGATCCTTGGCCCTGATGAATGCCCGTGAAATGTACAGGCAATAAACAGGGGCAGAAACATGTTGGCGTAAGAGGGATGGGTTGAGCCATCCTGGGTACCTTCTGCCTCATAATTTTGTATATGTACCAGAGGTTTCTACCATTAACGGTGATAACCTGGATACCTCGATGTATTTTTAGTTTATCTGGATCCCTCTCTGTCCAGCAATAGTTTATCTAAGAACTCCCCCACCCTTTCTTTCTGGAGGTTACGTCCGCCCTGGTGGTACCATCCTACAATGGTGGAGAGAGGCTGCCTATGATGCAGCATGCCACATACTGGGGGTGCGGCTTCCCCTTCCAAACGGCTGGTCTTCTCCCTTTCCTATTAGAACTTCTGAAAAGCACAAATAGTGTACTGATGATCCACAGTCATCGAGAAGTAAATAATCCCCTACGTAGCTAGCGCTCTTTGTTGTGTGTTGGTTATGTACCAAGACAATATCTTTAACATGCAGAAACAAATCTCGGTGAGGTCTAAATGTGCATGCTTTCAACTCAAACTACTCTGGGGCGTCAGACAATCATTCCTGAACATAATCTAATATTAGTAGTGAGGTGAAGATACCTTTTAGGCTGGACTATGGGAATTCTCTCCTCACAGACCTTACTACTGTCCCCTTAGAGAAAGGGGTGCTAAATGCTGCCGCTCATAGCATTTCGGGTTGCAAGAAATTCAACCTCAATCAATCAATCAGAACTTGTAGAGCATGGCTTATGACTCTTGGGGTCTCAAGGCACCGTGGTGGGCATGCTGATCATTCAAAGAGCCAGGGCTTGAAATCCTTCCTGAATTGCTTCAGTGATGCGGCCTGTCTCAGTTTGCGAGGGAGTGTGTTCCATGTCCGGGGTGCGAGGTAGGAGAGGGATCTGCCTCCATCTGTGCTTTTCTTATATTCTAGGGATGGTGGCGAGGGCGAGATGGGAGGATCGGAGTTGCCTTGCGGGCATGTAAAAGGTCGGGCGGTGGTTGAGGTAGTCCAGTCTGATGTTGCGAAGTGTCTTATCAATCAATCAATCAGGGATTTGTAAAGCGCACTACTCACCCTTGAGGGTCTCAAGGCGCTGAGGATGTAAGTCAGTAGGTTGAAGGTGTAAGTCAGTAGGTTGAAGGTGATGCGTTTGTCGGCCGGGAGCCAGTGGAGGTCTCTGAGGTGGACGGAGATGTGGTTGTGGCAGGGGATGTCCAGGATGAAACTGGCTGCTGCATTCTGTATTCTCTGTACTCTTGCTTGTAGCTTCTTTGTGATGCCGGCATATAGTGCATTGCCGTAGTCCAATTTGCTGCTGACCATTGCATGGGTGACCGTCCTTCTAGCCTCAGTCGGGATCCATTTGAAGATGTTTCGAAGGAGCCACAAGTGTGGAAGCAGGCTGAAGAGACGGTGTTGACTTGACGGGTCATGGAAAGCGTTGAGTCCAGGATGATGCCCAGGTTGCGTGTGGGTGTTTCCCAGGGCGGTTGGCCACCAGGAGTCGGCCCAGGTGGAGGTAGTGGAGCCGAGTACGAGGATCTCTGTCTTGTCTGAGTTGAGCCTGAGGCAACTGGCTTCCATCCAGGCGGCAACTGCTCTCAAGCCTTTGTGGAAATTTCTTTTGACAGTTGATGGGTCATTGGTCAGGGAGAGGATCAGCTGGGTGTTGTCGGCACAGGAGACGATGTTTAGTCCGTGCAGTCTGACGATCTTAGTGAACGGGCCATGTAGATGTTAAAGAGGTTCGGGCTTAGTGAGGATCCGTGGGGTTCTCTGCAGCATGTTTCTTTGGGCGCCAAGGTGTACGGCGGAAGTATCGACACTTTGGGTTCTTCTAGTCAGGAAGGATCGAATCCATTCAAGTGCTTTGCAGCGGAGGCCAGCGTTGTGGAGTCTGGTGCAGAGGGTAGAGTGGAAGACTGTGTTGAATGCAGTGGGGAAGTCGAAGAGGATGAGGGCGGCCATGTCTCTGTGGTACAGTATGGCACGCATGTCGTCTGTGGCTACTGAGGGCTGTCTCGGTGCTGTGGTTGCTCCGGAATCTGGACTGTGAGGGTCCAGAATGCGGTTTGATTTGAGAAACTCCATCAGCTGCATGTTGATGGCCTTTTCTATTACCTTGGCTGGAAAGATGGGCCTGTAGTTTTTTATCTCCCTTGGGTCAGAGGAGGGTTTCTTCAGTAGCGGGTTGATCTCTGTGTTTTTCCAATCGGATGGGAAGGAGGTGGTTTAAATGGAGCGGTTGATAGTCCGGCAGAGCTCTGGTGCGATGGTGGAGCTGGCCAGGTTGAAGATGTGGTGTGAGCAAGGGTCCAAGCGTGCCCCTGAATGATGGAGTTTATGAGTTTCCGGGTATCTTCTGTGGAGACAGGGGTCCAGTAGTTCAGGGTCTGTGGTGTGGGGTCCTTGGTGATGCTGGTGGGCAGTGGGGGTGGGGGTGGGTTTTGGATCTTGAATCTTGAATCCTTTGTATATGTCCTGGATTTTCTGGTGGAAAAAAGGTGGCAAGGATGTCGCAGAGGACTTAAGTGGGGTGGGGGTGTCTGAGGTGTATGATTCGTGGATTCCTTGATACATTCTTGAATGGCCACTTTCTTGAAGTCTCTGATGCGCTGGTGGTGCATGGTGGCTGCGTCTTTGTAGGCTGTGCAATCTGCAGTTTCTTTGCTGTTCTTCCATTTTCTTTCCAGTCGTCTGCAGTTGTGTTTGGATTCTTGGAGTTCTGTCGTGAATCAGTTCGGTTTCCTCCATTGCTGGTTTCCGGCGGGTTTTCTGAGGGGTGCTAAGGTGTTGATTCATTCTGTAATTCAGCGGTGCAGGTTGTGAGCGGAGTCGTTCGCCTTTGTGGCATCCGGTGGGGGGGGGGGGGAGGAGAGAGACTGGCTGAGGGCATCGATGAGCTGGGTTTCGGTGACTTTGGTCCAGCTTCTGCCTGGGTAGTGGGGGACATGGTGTCGCGGGTGGTCTTCATAAAGGTAAAGTGGACGCTTTGGTGGTCAGTCCAATGGTGTTCAGAGGTGTATGAGATGGTGATGTTGTTTGCAGCCGAGAAGACGGGGTCGAGGGTGTGCCCTGCTGAGTGGGTGGGGAGGTTGACTAGTTGTTTGAGACCGAGGGTGGTGAGGTTGTCCAGGAGGGATGAGGTGTTAGGGTCATTGCGTTTTTCACGGTGGAAGTTGAGGTTGCAGAGTAGTATGTAGTCGGTGGAGGCGAGAGCGTGTAGGGCGATGAGGTCGGCGAATGTTTCACTGAACTGGGGCCATGGTCCGGTTGGTCTGTAGATGAGTGTGCCACAAAGGGAGGTGTTCCGGTTGGTCTGAATTTGGAAGTGTAGGTGTTTGGTGGTGGTTGGCTGGTTCGGTGTCTCGTGATGGTTGAGAGGTGGAGGGTGTTCCTGTAGACTATGGCGACGCATCCTCCTGGTCGATTGATTTAGTCTTTGTGGAGGACTTTGTAGCCATTGGGAATGGTCCTGGCGATATCCATGGCTGAAGTGGGGGTAATCTATGTCTATGTGTGGAAGGCGACGTCAGAGGCGGTCGAGTCGAGGAGGTCCCAGATTTCTACTGCATGTTTGGCGAGGGAGCAGGTGTAGAGGAGTAAGCACTTGAGGTGTCCGTCTGGGCTGTGGGCGGGGCGGTGTGGCATGCGGTGGCAGGTGAGGAAGCAGAAGCAGCAGGAGAAAGGTCCATGAGTGTTCCTTGGGTCCACTTGGTGGCAGGCTGAGGTTCTTCCAGGGTTGAGGGCATGCAGAACGCTGGTGTTGTACCGCTGGGTGGTCCGGGAACCAGGGTCTGTGGTGCTAGGCATGGTGCTAGGTGCAATCCAAGCAGGGACTGGTGCAGACAAGCTTGCTTTTGCATGCCTCTGCTGCACCAGCAGCACTGCCGCAAGGTGGCCACCATTAAGAAGGGGAGGGAGGTGGGAGGGTACGGTCTGCTGTGAGGTAGGAGGGCAGGAAAGGGCTTTGCATTGATGGGGGCGGGGCAGCAGGGTAAGCAGGGATGGAGTGTTGGGGGGAGAAAAAGGCACACAAAGTGGAGAAAAAGAGATAGGCAGAAAAAAGATGAGAGAAAGCAAAAAAGACACGCAGACAGGTACAGATGCCCCCTAGGCCACCAGGGATGAGGTGCAGGCGGGTGCCTGTGGGTGAGGTGGGCCTCAAACGGAGAGTCAGGCAGGCTCTCAGTCTGATCAGCAGCAACAGGTGGAGCTGCGCAGAGGGGAGCGAGCGGATGCTGACCAGGAGGTCAGAGGAGTACCTCATTTTCCCAGGTCTAGCATCAGCTCAGTTGACGTCTAGCACAAGGTAAAATGCCTGCATCACTCATAAAGTCCTTCACACGTCTACTGGTGGCCGACAAGATAGAAGAAATGCCCAATCCTGCTCCTTGAGTCCCCTGAATTACAAGAATCTGGAACTCGCTCCCTCCTGACCTCCGCACCACCTCATGGCTCACAATATTCTTGTTCCATAAACGTGATTGTATCTGAGAGGCTTTTGGGGAGCTGGTTTCAGCCACTGCTTAGTCTGGTCTGACTTTGATGTTTTCTGTACTTTGCCAATAGTTTGTGTTGCTCATTCCCTGTACTTAACTCTTATGTTTATGAAGTTGAACTCCTCTGTATAGGACTCCTGTTACATAGACATGTTTGTTTTAACCCTAGATTTCACATTTTTTCTCACAATGTGTGTCTTTATTCCTGATATTCAGCTCTTATGTCATTGACACTGGTTCTTTTGTACAGCGCTCTGATGCCCTTGAGACACAATTGCACCATAGAAAACTGCATTAATACTCTCTGGGTCTTATTCACAAACTGCACTTTGTAGTACACATGGACGTCTTACAGTACCACTACTCATGTACTGCGAAATGTTATTTACAAACCTACAGTGGAAACCTCTGCTTCTCCTTTCTTATCTATGCAGAGATCTCCATCCCATTGCCGGAGATCTCTGATCTAGTCAGAATACATTTTAGGACTAAGGGCCACATGTACAAATATAGGTTTTGCGACTCGCAATTTGCGAGTCAGAGCGACTCGCAATTTGCGAGTCGCAGAACCTTATGTTCAACAGTGTCAATGACACTGTTTGCGATTCGCAATGGGTTCGCTAATGACCTACCTCATGAATATTCACGAGGTAGGTCGCAATTTGCGACCCCCTTGGGAATGGCAGCCCTCACAGGGATGGTGGCCTGCTGGAGACAGCAGATCACCATGTCTGTGACCACTTTTAAATAAAGCATTTTTTTTTTAAATGCAGCCTGTTTTCCTTAAAGGAAAACGAGATGCATTTCAAAAATAAAAAATGAAAGGTTTTCTTTTCATTTTTTCAGAGCAGGCAGTGGTCCGTAGGACCACTGCCTGCTCTGAAAAAATGTTTTCGCTGCTATTCACAAAGGGGAAGGGGTCCCATGGGGACCTGTTCCCGTTTGCGAATGGGTTAGAACCAGTTTGAAACTGGTGCTAACTGCAATTGTTTTGCGACCGCATTTGCAGTCACAAAACAATCATACATGGGTCTGCGACTCACAATTAGGAAGGGAACACCCCTTCCTAATTGCGACTCGCAAACCCTTTTTGCGATTCGGTAAATAGTTTGCCGAATCGCAAAAATGGGTCTGTACATCCCAATTTACATTTTGCACGTCGCAAACAGCCCGATTCGCCATTTGCGACGTGCAAAATGCTTCGTACATGTGGCCCTAAATGTGGGAGAAACACGTGGGAGTGGCTGTAAAACAGGGATTGCCTATACCTAAATAGGAGTACTTCATGAAAGAGTAAGGAGGGGCATGAGGAGGACTAAAGGGAGGGACAAACACCCCCCCACAAAAGATTAAAGCAATTTCCATTTACAAAATAGACTTCTAAAGTTACTACAGCTAAAAAGGTCCCAAACAGTAGTTAATGTACACCAATGCACTCATGGAGTAAAAGATTACCACCAGACATGGCAACCATGAGTGACTGCAATGCAGTCCAATAGAAAATCAACTAAAACTCCATAGAAAACAATGCTATAGTTATATAAATATATACATGTAATGGAATGTTAAAAATTTAATAATATAACATTTTATGTAAACATATATAGTTAAAGATCATTTTAATATAAAATGTGATACACTTATAATTGAAAATTGAGTTCAACTTTTAAAGTTTTGTAAAAAACATAAGTTAAATAATTTCAATTCATTGCCCTTATAATTTTGGTGCATTTTAATACATATTTTTACTGTTGGTGCAAGTTCTTTCAAATGAATTTTTACCATAGAATATATACATTAATTAAATATATTTTAATGAATTTATTATGTATTACAATGAATAATTTATTACATATTTAAATTTATGTGCGGTAACATTAATTTATGTTCTAGGTTTTAAATTCATATTTACAATTATTTTACATTAATATATGTTTTAAATTGTTTAGGTTTATTACATTATTATTTCTTCTCTGTGCTTTACCGTAAGGAGAAAAGTTACACGTAATAACTTTACAGTCATAAATTATGTCTTAGATGTCTTCTCCCTCTGGCTTTGGGGGGAGGGTCGAGAAATGTAAGTCTGTACTCTTTGCACTAGGAAATGATAAATAGCAAAACTAGTGTACAGTTACTGCAGAGAGTAATATTACATTTACAGATGGGAAATATACATGTGCAAATGTACCTTTTTAAATTGGGCTCTGTGTTTGAGGCCGTGTGATTGTGTAAAGATCGGTGTTTTCAGTAGTTTCTTGAATGTTTTGGAGTTTGCTGCCCTCTCGTGGCTATAGTGAGACATTGTCAGCTCTTTAAGTTTCATTCTTGTTTAGCCCCCATCTTCAAGTAGCCGGCATGACTTTTTCCGTTGGTTGAATAAATATTTGAAATGTATTTATTTTATAGTGTACGCCCTTGCTCCTGTAGACTGGCGCATGAAACACATAATCTTATATTTTACCTGCTTTTCAACTGGAGCGGTGGTTGTGAATTCCTTTTAAGGCGGATTTAATGGGACTATTTCTTCTAATTGGAGGATAGCGCTGTCCGACTGTGTAACCAGGGGGGCAGCTTCAGAAGAGGTGTTTGACCTTGACACCTCCCAAATAAATGAATTCTTGGCTCCTTGAGTTGGGTCTCCTATGAGTGTGTCGGTTTTTAGGTCGAGCGCATCAGCGCTCTGGCCTGTTGTAATCTATCTGTGGACTTTTAACCACACCCACCACACGTCCATTACGCCCATTACTATCACTCATTCATGGGCTTGTCTTTCAAAAATCTTTTGTTATCATTGGTAAATGCTTTACGTTTGTCTCTCCTTGGGGCAGTTGTGTTACCGCCTTGGCCATTGACCCTGTTACACGGATAATTTGCACATTTGCCAATACATTTGACTGCGAGCAAACTTCTTTTTCATTTTGTGTCTCTCCTCCGCGCTCATGGCGGCTGTGGTGCTTTGAATCGGCTTGCTCATGATGTGGTGCAAGTATAAAATCCAAAACAGTGGCCTTCGATGCAAAACAGGAGAGAGGGTGGCAGAGATATACATCTGGTGGCTGAATTTCAAAATGTGAAACTGCATAACCTGAAGTCAGTGCCGGCTTCTCCTTTTACTATATCATCAAATATGACAGCCCTTTTAAATACTTGAGTCCAGTGAGTGTACATTACCTTCTTATAATTGACTTAACAATCTGTAAAGTTGCATATTTTCACATTATGTTTGTTAAACGATATACATGCAAATATTTTCATGGCTTGGCTCGTGCATGAACTCTCAGAGCCAGTCACTTGATAACAGATTTGTAAAAGTCATGGAGCCCTGCCTACATGCACCGATTTCATAACTCTAGCATCAAAACGTATTGTAGCAGAAACAAAGAAGAGCGCGTGTAGTGAAAATACATTTAAAATAAATGATCCCAGGGCAGGGACTCCAGGCGTTGTGTCTTACGTGACCACAGTCATGACTTCCCAGGGAGAAACACCAGGCCTTGGTGGGATGGGTTGGGGTGCAGCTAAAGTGGTTGGGGGGGCCACACCCAAAATGAATTCTTGGTTTGGTAGTTGGTCTTGGAGCCCTGTGTCTGCTGTCACCGTGTCCGTGTTTCTCGTCATTCTCATTTCATAATGAGATCTTATTTGTTCATTTTTTGGAGTGGAAACTTAAATATATATAATGACTGCTTACAGGATGCAGGCAGCACCCATGTCGACAGAGCAACATTGACTCGGACTACCAGAGTGACCAGCAGTCACACAGGCATGCACATGCAAACAAACACACAGTGGTGTCTCCGTGCACAGAAAACACAGATGCACAGATATCCGGACAGGTATGCATAAAAACACACTGTACGTTCAGAGGTACAGGCACAAACAAGGTAGGTGGGTGGGTGGGTGGGTGGGTGGGTGGATGGATGGATGGATGGATGGATGGAATGGTTTTGGGTGAGTGGAAACAATATAAAATCTTACATTTGGTGTTCACAATGTTGACAATTGGATTCATTTATTTGTTTTGCTACTTACAAGGGAACACATGTGTTCCATATGCTGACGTTTTACTGCAGGCTGTGGTGCAGCAGGTTCAAAACACCTGTAACAACCCCCCTACCCCCACTTCTGAGGTCTCCATTAATCTGCTGTGAGGACAACAAGCAGGAAAATCACACTGCAAATAATGTTCTCTGATGGAAGACTGATAAGAGACCGGGTGTACAATGGAGGTCTTTATTGGGGCCAGGCCTGCACTTGAGAATGCATACAAAGGTCCTCCTTCTTTCAGTGAGACACGCACTGATTGGCACATTAGTAGAGTAGATGACTGACCCTGGCACTGTGAATATAGGAATTGTTTTAAAATGCTCCCCAATGACACAAGAAATCCCAAAATAATTCCCTGCCCTTCCTTGATAAGCAGCGATCACAAAGCCCACAATGAAGCTTTACATTCTGGTAGCATGAATAAAGCAGAATGTGAAAACACATGACCCCCGAATCAGGAGGAAACAAACTGAGCCATTCATTCCAGGGTGATTTTATTCGTTGTCACGCATTGGACAGCAACATCACTCACGATTATTTGGAAAATTACCAGAATAGCAAAATGAAGTGAAACATTTTGAGATTTGACATACAATAAAAAGTCTTGATTTATATGATTAGGGAGGTTATTCGTGACTAAATGAATTATAAAAAAAAAGCTCGTCACAATGCTGCACTTAGACCTCAGGTTTCTCTACTTATGGTTTTACCAGGCTTAAACTGCTGCATTTGAAGAGTGGTGCAAGACTATAATATGGATGGGCTCTTTACTATATTGAATGATAGAATGTGGGATCGGGTATAGTGCAGCATTCCAAACTATATGACTTCAAGGCGCGTCCCCTAGACTCCTTTCCTTAGTTGCCATAATTCACTTGCAGCAACCTCAAGTTGGAATAATTGAGGATATTAGAGGCTAAAAGTAGTGCATGGTTGGCTAATCTCACCTGAAAGGTGGCTGACTGTCCAAGCCACACTCTACCTTTAGGGGCAAGGACTTCTGGGGAATCTCCCCATTTGACCATACCCACAAGGATCTAACTCTGAGTTCTAATTATCACCTCCTCAATATTAGACTAGAAGCTTGGAGATGTCTACGACTACTTTTTCCAACCTTAGCATCCACAGAGGAGCCCTTGGTCCAGGGACAACACCTATGTCCTCCTCATTTTACTAACTCTCTCTTTACATGTCTTTCTTGGCCAACCCCACCTCATCCACTCTTGGCAAACCACATGAAAAGGTTCCAAGATGGCTCCAGGTCACTGAGGACATCATGCCAGCACAGCTGCAGGGGTGAAACTTTGAGATTGTTAATCTGACCCTGATTTGAGGATTGAGGTCGTCAGTCTGGAGTTTAGTTGAAACTTTGAGGTGGTCAATATGACCCTGAGTTTAAGGATTGAGGTCATAAGTCTGGTCTTGAGATGAAACTTTGAGGTGGTCAATCTGACCCTAAGCTGAAGGACTGAGGTTGTTGGTCTGGCCTTGAGATGAAAATTTGAGGCGGTCATTCAGCCAGTGGGATGAAATATTAAAGTAATCAAGCTGCCTGTCCATTAATTATTAAAGCGGTCAGTCTGGCTCTGAGAGGACACATGGAAGTGGTCAGCCTCCCCTTGGTGAAACATTGGGGTGGTTAGTTTGCCCCCTAGAGACCATACAAATGTGACTAGTTTGGCCCCGAGATGAAGCATTGATGTGGTCTCTATTGTTGCTTTGAGAGAAAGAACAGAGGTGGTCAGTCTGGCCCTTGGATAATGCATTGGAATGGTCAGCCTGCTACCGATGAGACACATTGCGGGAGACAGACTGGGCCTGAGAGGACACACCGAGGTAGTCAGTCTTCCAATGATCCCCGTAAGATCTAATATTGGTTACACAAGGCTGAAACAAACATATAGAAAATAAGGCACAACCACACCAGCAGTTGGTGCCGCAGACAACAACACAGAATTTTCAGAACAATAATTTGACCCTCCTCCATGAGGGTCAGAGGTCACTGTCAGATGTCAGCTTCCATTTCAACCCAGAATCCCGTAGTTCAGTGGAGGCTTTGAACAGATGAAATTCACTTTACATGGAGGTGATTTTTTCTCCTTCCTCTGCGTTTTCTTCTTTTTGCCACTTGACCTTCTCAGTGGTTTTTTTGTGCTTATCTTCATTGAGACTGGTATGGAGGAAGAAGATGTATCAGATGATGGTGTTTTGATGACATCAATATTGTTCATTTATACAGCACACACCACAAACAGGATTGCCCATGTCACTTAAAAGTGCATGTTGTTACCCAACTGAATAGCAAGCATTTTATTGACCACAGACAGATGAAAGGCTAAGGGTCTGATATAGGGTTTGGCGGGTGGGCTGCTATCTCTTCGGGGGATGGAGGTCACACTACCTTTGCCTTTCTGGCCCAACCGCCACTCAACATATTAGAGAGCCTCGCCATTCATGCCGAGATCGTTGTGCCTCCAGAGGAGGCACATGCGCACCAGCTTCACTGACGGCGCTGAAAGTATGGGGCGCGGCCATCTTGTTTCATGTGGCCACTCAGCAAACTTATATGGCAGATGAAGTCCTGCAAGGGACAACAGACCTCCATCCCTGGGTCCCAAATACTCCTTTTTAAATTACAGTCTCTGTCCATTAGAAGGTTTGGAAATACTACTGTGAAATAACTGTGCGACCACAAGTCCATTAACCCTATTGGAGGATGTGTCGGCCATTGGCTGACACACGGACACTCCTTGGTGCGGGCCATTACCACTGGCCGACACCAGGGAGCGGTTATAACAATTCTCTGGTGATTTGCACTGGAGGATTTGTTTAAAAAAAAAAATTTGAATCCCCTTCGGGGACACAGAAGAGCTTCTGTGTCTCCCTCCGCCCTCCCGCCCGTGGCACGCTGAAGTCACAGTTGTTTTCCCTACCAGAGCAGCAAGCTGCAGGTAAGGCTGCTTTCTACTCCGGTGGGGAAAACAGGCCTAAAAATGCCTCCACAGCTTTCAGAGAGGCCTCGTTTGAAAGAGGAGACTCTCCCCTTTTTTAAAACAAGGTCTTCCTGAAAGGGTTACCTGGCCGTGGATCGTGGCCGTGCTACGATCCACAGCCAGGAAATCCCACTAGACAGCAGTGCTTTACTCTTGTGGGGGGAGAGGGGGGGGGGGGTCGGGCCCTCGTGAAAATGGGCTGACGACCCAACCCATGGGGGCATTTAGAAAAAAATAAATAAGTTGGTTTATCCCTGGGGGGGCACGATAGTACCCCGAGTAGTTACAAATATATATATATTTTTTTTAACTAAATTGACAGGGGGGGTCACCTGTGAGCAGGGCTGACCCCCTGTGGGGGCATTTCTTTTTTTTTTTTTTTTTTAAGATGTGTGTTTACCCTGGGGGCCACGATTCCCCCCTCCCCCAGGGTAACCACACATCTATAAAAATAAAAAAAAGATATTTATAAAGAAAGAGAGAGAGAGGCTCTCTAGAGGGAAATAAATCTCTCTCATGTATATTTTATATACATATGTGTATATATATATATATATATATATATATATATATATATATATATATATATACACTTTTTTGTCCAGTAGAAGGCGTTCTACTGAAACACGCTGACATCTAACTGCAGGACTTTGTGAAACCATTACAAGAAATAAATTTGATGCAATTTAATTTGGCATTGTTGTATACGACTTTGTTCAAATGGTCGGGATTTAACCAATGGGATTGGTGCAGCAGACAGATGGTTATCATTCCAACTGTTGAAGATTATTTTATTATATATATATATATATATATATATATATATATATATATATATATATATATATATATATATATATATATATATATATAGCAAGATCACTTTTGTCAATGCATGCCTGGGAGCTGCGATCGGCCCCTATGGAAACCACACAGACATATAAAAGTGATCGCTCTCACAGCTCACTTCTTTGCCAGTGACATACCTCTGTAACATGTACTCATCACCAGAATAACGCTACACTCCAGGGATTTCTTTCCTCACCAATTTTATTAATTCTCAAAGCAACGCACATACTCCAACCAACGCATTTCGACCCTAGCTTTTAGGCAGCAATAAAAATGTCAAGATAACTCTTGTGATCATGTTCCTGCTAGAGAAAGAGATCGGACTTTTGATGCCATAAAGAAGCACAGCAGGTTTACAAATCTGTATTTTAGTGAATAGCTGAGTGGATTAGTAAAGCCAGTCGTTACTTGCGCTTTAAAACAAATAAAATGTACGTGCGAGGGGGACTATGGAGAGATGAAGGGCACTTTTTCTGGGTGGTAGTGAGGGAATCTGAGGAAGAGGTCATGGGAGTGGGAGTGGGAGCACCAAAAAAGCTTGTCGCACTGGGCTCCACAAGCTGTGATGATGGGTATTTGGTAAGGTGAAGTAATAGTGTGTCTTTTTTGTTTTTTTTCAGTGTCTTTAAAGAACCTGCTGATGAAGAGAAGAAGCGAAGGTAAGGTGACTGACATTTACTGTTGCACACATCACACACACCAGCAATTTTGTGACTATATCTGCCTTCTATGTAGGCTAGTGGTTTAAAGGGACAGTTTAGCCAGTAGCAGGGATAGTGTCTCGTTGGATGACTGCTGCTCAATCCCTAACTTGGGTTATGGAGGACACCTCTGAGGCAGAATCAGAGACTGAGACAGCATCTGAGGCATAGGACAATGGCGCAGACTCTGAGTGATTTTTCAGGCTGAGGGGTCCCATCCGAAAACTCCTCTTCCTGTGATTCTGAGGGAGACGATGAGGACCGTCGTGCTGTTTCTTCACAAGCAACGTCTGTGCAGGGGGACAGCAGTGTGTTAGCCCAACCCAGAGAGCTGGTGCGTGCGGCGGCAAGCACAGAGTGCTCTCTCTTAGCAGCTCCCCAATTCAGTTCAGCCCCAAATTCCTAATTTTACTGGTGACGCTGGATGTGAAGTAGATACAGCCAACTTTTTGCCAATTGACTGTGTCCATCTTTTTTTGGATGTTGACTTTCTTCAGCAAATTGTGTGTGCTGAAGAATTTCTGAGGGTGTGTGGAGGCACTCTAGGGCCCCATTCTAGGGCACTCCAGTGGACTCCCACTTCGCTGGCAGAGTTGAAGAAATCTTTGGGCCTTACGCTCAAAATGGGGTTAGCGCAGAAACCCACCTTGCAGTCCTACTGGACGACTCGCACAGTTTGGGCAACCCCCATCTTTGCACAGGGCCACGACAGGGAAGGGCCCAAATAGCGTTGTGCAGACATCAAAATTACCTAACACAAAACAACCTGTTTTTGCAAGGCGGGCACCTGCATTTTTGGTCATGACTTTAGTGGCCATATAGTGAAACCTACCAAACCCAGACATTTCTGAAAACTAGTTGCCCGGGGGAGTCCAAAGAGGTGTGGCTTGTGTGGATTTCCCAAAGCTTCTTTCTTATGCAGAATACCCTGCAAAGGTGAAACATTGAATAAAATCTATATATTTCCTTGCATTTCTGTCACACCAACTACAAGAATATGCAGGGATCTACAAAATTCCTACCACCCAGCGTTTCCTCACTTGTCCTGATAAAAAGGCTTACCCCACTTGTGTGCCTCTGCCTGGTGCCTGCGTCAGGAACGGATCACCCCGGGGTCAACGGTAGCCCTCATGTAAGGACCACCACTGACCGTTGTGTGATCCATTCCTGTCACGGGCACTAAGCCCAGGCACACCAGTAGGGTAACGTTTTTATCAGGACAAGTTGGGGAATGCTGAGTGGGAAGCAGTTTGTGGATCCCTAAGTATTCCTGTAGTTTACGTCGCAGAAATGCAAGGACAAATGGTGCTTTTATCCAACATTTTACCTCTGCAGGGCATTCTGGGGGAAAAAACATTGAGGAATTCTCACAAGCGATACCTCCCTGGACTCCACTTGATGTCTACTTTTCATAAATGTCGGAGTTTGATAGGTTTCCCTAAGTGGTTTTCGGTCCCAGGACTAATTAGTACACTCACCTTAGTTATCATTATCGCCACAATACGTTTTGGATCTTCCCTGTCGCGGGCACTGGGCCTACCAACACAAGTGAGGTACCATCTTTATTGGGAGACTTGGGGCAACGCTGGGTGGGAGGAAGTTTGTGGCTCCAGTAAGATTCCAGAACTTTCCATCGCCAAAATGTGCGGGAAAAGTTTTTTTAGCCAAATGTTGAGGTTTGCAAAGGAGTCTGGGAAACAAACTCCGGCAAGAGCCCCACAAGTCACCCCATTCTGGATTCCCCTAGGTGCCTAGTTTTAAAAAAATGTATAGGTTTGGTAGGTTTCCCTGTGTGCCAGCTAAACAAGAGCCCAAAGTCCACATCTGGCAACTTTGCAAAAAAAAAAAAAAATGCATCAGTTTTCATGGGAAAAATGTGATGTGTCCATGTTGTGTTTTGGGGCATTTCCTGTTGAGGGCACTAGGCCTACCCACACAAGTGAGGTACCATCTTTATCGGGAGACTTGGGGGAATGGTGGGTGGAAGGAAGTTTGTGGCTCCCCTCAGATTCCAGAAGTTTGCATCGCTGAAATGTGAGGAAAATTTGTTGGGATGGGATGATATATTTACTTTCCAGTTGTCGCAATTTGAGAGTCCTATCACCCCCATGTTCATCTTTATTTATTTGTGCCAGACAAAAAAAAAAGATATTTTCCAACCTCTCATGTGTTGTGTCATATAGGGCCTGATTCTGATTCTGGCGGGCGGCGGAGGCCGCCCGCCAGAATTCCGCCCTCCAAAATACCACGCCGCGGTCAAAAGACCGCGGCGGGTATTTCAAGTTTTCCCCTGGGCTGGCGGGCGGCCGCCAAAAGGCCGCCCGCCAGCCCAGGGGAAAACGACCTTCCCACGAGGATGCCGGCTCGTAATCGAGCCGGCGGAGTGGGAAGGTGCGACGGGTGCATTTGCACCCGTCGCGTATTTCACTGTCTGCCAAGCAGACAGTGAAATACTTGTAGGGGCCCTCTTACGGGGGCCCCTGCAGTGCCCATGCCATTGGCATGGGCACTGCAGGGGCCCCCAGGGGCCCCGCGACTCCCCCTCCCGCCATCCGGTTCCCGGCGGGAGAACCGCCAGGAACTGGATGGCGGGAGGGGGAGTCGGAATCCCCAAGCCGGCGCAGCAAGCTGCGCCGGCTTGGAGGATTCCTGGGGGCAGCGGGAAACCGGCGGGAGACCGCCGGTTTCCCTTTACTGACCGCGGCTAAGCCGCCGCGGTCAGAATGCCCCGCGGGGCACCGCCGGCCTGTCGGCGGTGCCACCGCGTCCCGCGGCCCTGGCGGAGGAAATCCGCCAGGGTCGTAATGACCCCCATAGTGTCTTGCAACAGCAGAACTCTGATCTTTATGTTGTATCGCTCTTACATGTTCGAGTAATCTTTTCTTTAAAGGACAGATAGCGCTGCCTATGTACTGTAAGCCACATTCAATCAAGTAAACCACATACTGACTGTCACAAGACACTATATGACACAACACGAGAGGGTGGAAAAGTATCTGTTTTTTTGTCTGCCACAAATAAAGAAAGATGAACATGGGGGTGATAGGACTCTCAAATTGCGACAACTGGAAAGTAAATCTGTCATCTGATTGCACACAAAGACACCTTATGGACTAAACATGGATGTGGATTTTTTTCTCCAGTTTTAAAATTGAAGAAGTCTTTAGTTTGGACACAATTGAGGAGGTATACCAAGCAATATATGTTAGATGTTATTTCGAAGGTCAAATATATGAGTTTCAATAGCTAGGAAGTTGAACATTCTTTTAAGAAAAGTGAAAACTGAATTTAAAGGATTGCAATCCAGATTTGGTCATTATTATCCAAATATCAATAGTAAAAAGTATTCTATATATATATGAACTCCAGTAGTGAATTGCACTAGGAAAAGAAAGAAGAATGGAAAATGTGATGAGGTGATTATTATAGATGTATATGATAAATCATGGATTGTGAGCACTGAGCTCAAAATGTGAGGGTTCATTTTAAATTATATAAATTCTTGTGAGAATGATTGACTAGCACTTAGCTGTAATTACTCAAGAAAATCCTCCATATTAATGACACTTGCATGTAGTGGAATATATAAACTATATATAAATTACATTTTGCCATCATTAGTGGATTATGAATTTATGTTTGTTTTACTCTGCACATATTCAGTTTAACACTACAACATCCAGAAAGCGTCAATGTCAGCAGTGTGGAGTGATTGCATGTAAGGGAAAAGAAAGAGGGACTCACTCTCTGTCAGCAAGACTCTATATGAGTAGAAACACGTTGGTGGCTGTTAAACTTCAAATAAAGGCGCTATTTTTGGACTTTGTGGAGTGTGGTGAATACTTTTTGGAATTACTATATATATATATATATATATATATCCATTCCTTTTCAGTTACTAACCCCTCAGCACTTTTCTTTCACCCTCAGTAATTAATCTCTCACCTGGAGAGCTCTTTTCTTCCTCCATCCATGATTAACCTTTCACCTGTGCGGCTCCTTCCTGTCGTCTTTGGGGCTTTCCCTCCCACCTGTTGCAGCTCTTTTCTTTCCACTTTGGTGATTACTCTTTCACCTGGACAACTCTTTTGTTTACCCTTCTCCCACAACCTCTCACCTGGACAGCTCTTTCCTCTCCCCTTCGGTTATTAACCTTTCACCTGGGCAGCTCTTTCCTCTCCCCTTCTGGTATTAACCTTCCACCTGGGCAGCTCTTTCCTCTCCCCTTCTGGTATTAACCTTCCACCTGGGCAGCTCTTTCCTCTCCCCTTCTGGTATTAACCTTCCACCTGGGCAGCTCTTTCCTCTCCCCTTCTGGTTATTAACCTTTCACCTGGGCAGCTCTTTCCTCTCCCCTTCTGGTATTAACCTTCCACCTGGGCAGCTCTTTCCTCTCCCCTTCTGGTTATTAACCTTTCACCTGGGCAGCTCTTTCCTCTCCCCTTCTGGTTATTAACCTTTCACCTGGGCAGCTCTTTCCTCTCCCCTTCTGGTTATTAACCTTTCACCTGGGCAGCTCTTTCCTCTCCCCTTCTGGTATTAACCTTCCACCTGGGCAGCTCTTTCCTCTCCCCTTCTGGTTATTAACCTTTCACCTGGGCAGCTCTTTCCTCTCCCCTTCTGGTTATTAACCTTTCACCTGGGCAGCTCTTTCCTCTCCCCTTCTGGTATTAACCTTTCACCTGGGCAGCTCTTTCCTCTCCCCTTCTGGTATTAACTTTCCACCTGGGCAGCTCTTTCCTCTCCCCTTCTGGTTATTAACCTTTCACCTGGGCAGCTCTTTCCTCTCCCCTTCTTGTATTAACCTTCCACCTGGGCAGCTCCTCCCTCTCCCTGTCGGTCATTAGCATCTCACCTGGGCAGCTCTTTCCTCTCCCCTTCTGGTATTAACCTTTCACCTGGGCAGCTCTTTCCTCTCCCCTTCGGTTATTAACCTTTCACCTGGGCAGCTCTTTCCTCTCCCCTTCTGGTATTAACCTTCCACCTGGGCAGCTCTTTCCTCTCCCCTTCTGGTATTAACCTTCCACCTGGGCAGCTCTTTCCTCTCCCCTTCTGGTTATTAACCTTTCACCTGGGCAGCTCTTTCCTCTCCCCTTCTGGTATTAACCTTCCACCTGGGCAGCTCTTTCCTCTCCCCTTCTGGTTATTAACCTTTCACCTGGGCAGCTCTTTCCTCTCCCCTTCTGGTTATTAACCTTTCACCTGGGCAGCTCTTTCCTCTCCCCTTCTGGTTATTAACCTTTCACCTGGGCAGCTCTTTCCTCTCCCCTTCTGGTATTAACCTTTCACCTGGGCAGCTCTTTCCTCTCCCCTTCTGGTATTAACTTTCCACCTGGGCAGCTCTTTCCTCTCCCCTTCTGGTTATTAACCTTTCACCTGGGCAGCTCTTTCCTCTCCCCTTCTTGTATTAACCTTCCACCTGGGCAGCTCCTCCCTCTCCCTGTCGGTCATTAGCATCTCACCTGGGCAGCTCTTTCCTCTCCCCTTCTGGTATTAACCTTCCACCTGGGCAGCTCTTTCCTCTCCCCTTCTGGTTATTAACCTTCCACCTGGGCAGCTCTTTCCTCTCCCCTTCTGGTATTAACCTTCCACCTGGGCAGCTCCTCCCTCTCCCCTTCGGTTATTAACCTCTCACCTGGGCAGCTCTTTCCTCTCCCCTTCTGGTTATTAACCTTTCACCTGGGCAGCTCTTTCCTCTCCCCTTCTGGTTATTAACCTTCCACCTGGGCAGCTCTTTCCTCTCCCCTTCTGGTATTAACCTTTCACCTGGGCAGCTCTTTCCTCTCCCCTTCTGGTATTAACCTTTCACCTGGGCAGCTCTTTCCTCTCCCCTTCTGGTATTAACCTTTCACCTGGGCAGCTCTTTCCTCTCCCCTTCTGGTTATTAACCTTTCACCTGGGCAGCTCTTTCCTCTCCCCTTCTGGTATTAACCTTCCACCTGGGCAGCTCTTTCCTCTCCCCTTCTGGTTATTAACCTTTCACCTGGGCAGCTCTTTCCTCTCCGCTTCTGGTTATTAACCTTTCACCTGGGCAGCTCTTTCCTCTCCCCTTCTGGTTATTAACCTTTCACCTGGGCAGCTCTTTCCTCTCCCCTTCTGGTATTAACCTTTCACCTGGGCAGCTCTTTCCTCTCCCCTTCTGGTATTAACTTTCCACCTGGGCAGCTCTTTCCTCTCCCCTTCTGGTTATTAACCTTTCACCTGGGCAGCTCTTTCCTCTCCCCTTCTTGTATTAACCTTCCACCTGGGCAGCTCCTCCCTCTCCCTGTCGGTCATTAGCATCTCACCTGGGCAGCTCTTTCCTCTCGCCTTCTGGTATTAACCTTCCACCTGGGCAGCTCTTTCCTCTCCCCTTCTGGTTATTAACCTTCCACCTGGGCAGCTCTTTCCTCTCCCCTTCTGGTATTAACCTTCCACCTGGGCAGCTCCTCCCTCTCCCCTTCGGTTATTAACCTCTCACCTGGGCAGCTCTTTCCTCTCCCCTTCTGGTTATTAACCTTTCACCTGGGCAGCTCTTTCCTCTCCCCTTCTGGTTATTAACCTTCCACCTGGGCAGCTCTTTCCTCTCCCCTTCTGGTATTAACCTTTCACCTGGGCAGCTCTTTCCTCTCCCCTTCTGGTATTAACCTTTCACCTGGGCAGCTCTTTCCTCTCCCCTTCTGGTTATTAACCTTTCACCTGGGCAGCTCTTTCCTCTCCCCTTCTGGTATTAACCTTTCACCTGGGCAGCTCTTTCCTCTCCCCTTCTGGTTATTAACCTTTCACCTGGGCAGCTCTTTCCTCTCCCCTTCTGGTTATTAACCTCTCACCTGGGCAGCTCTTTCCTCTCCCCTTCGGTTATTAACCTTTCACCTGGGCAGCTCTTTCCTCTCCCCTTCTGGTTATTAACCTCTCACCTGGGAGCTCTTTCCTCTCCCCTTCTGGTATTAACCTTTCACCTGGGCAGCTCTTTCCTCTCCCCTTCTGGTTATTAACCTTTCACCTGGGCAGCTCTTTCCTCTCCCCTTCTGGTATTAACCTTTCACCTGGGCAGCTCTTTCCTCTCCCCTTCTGGTTATTAACCTCTCACCTGGGCAGCTCTTTCCTCTCCCCTTCTGGTATTAACCTTTCACCTGGGCAGCTCTTTCCTCTCCCCTTCTGGTTATTAACCTCTCACCTGGGCAGCTCTTTCCTCTCCCCTTCTGGTATTAACCTTTCACCTGGGCAGCTCTTTCCTCTCCCCTTCTGGTTATTAACCTTTCACCTGGGCAGCTCTTTCCTCTCCCCTTCGGTTATTAACCTTTCACCTGGGCAGCTCTTTCCTCTCCCCTTCTGGTTATTAACCTTTCACCTGGGCAGCTCTTTCCTCTCCCCTTCTGGTTATTAACCTCTCACCTGGGCAGCTCTTTCCTCTCCCCTTCGGTTATTAACCTTTCACCTGGGCAGCTCTTTCCTCTCCCCTTCTGGTTATTAACCTCTCACCTGGGAGCTCTTTCCTCTCCCCTTCTGGTTATTAACCTTTCACCTGGGCAGCTCTTTCCTCTCCCCTTCTGGTTATTAACCTCTCACCTGGGAGCTCTTTCCTCTCCCCTTCTGGTTATTAACCTTTCACCTGGGCAGCTCTTTCCTCTCCCCTTCTGGTTATTAACCTCTCACCTGGGCAGCTCTTTCCTCTCCCCTTCTGGTTATTAACCTTTCACCTGGGCAGCTCTTTCCTCTCCCCTTCTGGTTATTAACCTTTCACCTGGGCAGCTCTTTCCTCTCCCCTTCTGGTTATTAACCTTTCACCTGGGCAGCTCTTTCCTCTCCCCTTCTGGTTATTAACCTTTCACCTGGGCAGCTCCTCCCTCTCCCCTTCTGGTTATTAACCTTTCACCTGGGCAGCTCTTTCCTCTCCCCTTCTGGTTATTAACCTTCCACCTGGGCAGCTCTTTCCTCTCCCCTTCTGGTTATTAACCTTTCACCTGGGCAGCTCCTCCCTCTCCCCTTCTGGTTATTAACCTTTCACCTGGGCAGCTCCTCCCTCTCCCTGTCGGTCATTAGCATCTCACCTGGGCAGCTCTTTCCTCTCCCCTTCTGGTATTAACCTTCCACCTGGGCAGCTCTTTCCTCTCCCCTTCTGGTTATTAACCTTCCACCTGGGCAGCTCTTTCCTCTCCCCTTCTGGTATTAACCTTCCACCTGGGCAGCTCCTCCCTCTCCCCTTCGGTTATTAACCTTTCACCTGGGCAGCTCCTCCCTCTCCCCTTCGGTTATTAACCTCTCACCTGGGCAGCTCTTTCCTCTCCCCTTCTGGTTATTAACCTTTCACCTGGGCAGCTCCTCCCTCTCCCCTTCTGGTTATTAACCTTTCACCTGGGCAGCTCCTCCCTCTCCCTGTCGGTCATTAGCATCTCACCTGGACAGCTCTTTCCTCTCCCCGTCTTCTCCCAGGTCCATCGCGGGGTTGTCGTAGGGGTTCACTGCCAGCCTGGGGGAAGTAAGATATGGGTCTTAGAACTCAAACCATCAGTGATCCACCGACCTCCGAGCCACAGACCTGAAGCCGCCCTCCCAGCAGCACCTGGCAGCGGCTTACTCGGCCAGAGAGAACTGCTTACATTTTGGGCATTGAGAGGTCAAGAGGAGGTCACAGTTTTTCAGAATGTTACTCTCCTCTCTGTGGTTACCAATATCCAGGGCCTTCATATGGCAATTAAAGACAAAACTATGAAACAGTGTTTGCTCAATTATGCGGCAAAGGGATCCACACATCATGTCCGGTGACATATAAATATCTCAGGGGTTCAGTGTGGAGACATCAAAGGCGGTGCATCATGGTTGCCAATCATAAGCCTTACAACCAAGGGAGAACAGAAAAAAAAAAATACCCCCCCCCCCCCCCGCCTCACTTTGACCCATATATAGCAGTTAATGTGCGAGTAAAGTGTGCACCCTAATCCTTCCTATAAAGGGCAATTGCAGCTGTACCCCTGGGGAAATGTGCAAAAATATGTGGAAAAGTATTATTATTATTGCATGATTTTAAAGGAAATTGGCACAAAACTACAAATTTACCAGCATTGACTTCATTCTGTCATTCATCCATTCCGTCTTCTTTCTCTTTTTATGCCTCTTCCCTTTCCGCTTTCTATCATTTTTCTTTTGTTTTTATGTGTGCTTCATTCTTTCTTTCCAACGTTCTCTCCTCCTGTTTGTGCTTCTCTCATTCCACCTGTCCTTTTTCTGTCCTTTACTTTTATCTCGCCCCGTCACTCCTTTCCTCCATCTTTGCATCTTATCTTTTTGTATTCCTGCCATTATTTAATTATTTCTTTCTCTGCTTTCCTTCAATCACCTATTTTTAAACTCGCGCTTCTTCTTTGGTATTCTTTATTTCATTATAGTTTTCTGCTTTCCATTTTCTCTTCTTCCATTTTTCTTTTATTTCTGTTCCGTCCTTTTCATTTCGAACCTTCATGCTTTTTCTTTCCTCCTTTTTTCTTCTTTTACATTTTTTCTTTTTGTGTGTTCTTTTGCTCCCTCCCTCATCCCCTCATGCTTCCTTTTTTGTTTCTTTTTTCATGATTTTCATTTCACTTTCTTTCCTTTGTGCTGTCTCCCTCCATTTGCCGATACATAATTTTTTCTTTGCCATTCCCATATATTTTTTCTTTCTCTCTGCAACCTTTTAGGTCGCTTTTCGTTTTTCTGTTAGTCCTCCTCCCACAGCTATGTTAATATTTTAGCTTATTCTTGCTGAACTACCTGCAGTTCAGTGGACGTGATATATCTGACAGTCGATGTTGTGGACTTGATATGGTGACAAGCACCCTCTTGTGAATTAAATATATTTGGGGGGAGTGGAAATGAACAGCCAATGTGAGCACTAGGGTGGAAGGAGGGGCCAGCAGTAGGCACCCGAGTTCTTCTTTGGGAGGGGGTGTCTAAGGGGGCGGGTCCTCTAGTTTCCACTCTCCAGCCCAGTATACGATGGGACCAACAGAACAGGTTATAAATATGAGCTGGATGTCCTGAAACTATTGAAAAGTTGTAGAACTTAGGAGCAGGGTTTGCAAGACTTGAACGATTTTCACCAGTCCTTGACCATCCTCTGTGCATCTGAAGGTTTTTGTACCACCTCACCTTGGCCTCTAGCCCTGTGCCTTGCAATTGTAACTCGAAATATCCCCCAAGACGCTGGCAAGACTATGAAAGATGAGAATATTGGGTTTAGTCTTGAAGGGTGGGCCCTGGAAGCCCACACTGATAATTTCGAGTGGAATCATGTGATATTACTCCATAAGGGAATGCCAGCCAATCATGTGATTGCTGGCAGCACAGGTGACATGTGCTTTAGAAGCTGGCTCAACAGGCCTGTGTTCCAGCCATGTGCCCCTTGTGTGACTCTTTCTGTCCCCAAGACACAATTTCCCCTCATTCCTTATTCTCTTCCTTTCAGGACATGTACCTGACCCTGAGGAGTTTAGATGGCGGAGGCCTCTCATACAGAGACTACAGCTCAGGTGGCACAAGGGGAACCTCTGTCATGGCAGCTGTCCCTGGCTGGGCGGGTGCAGCAGCTGTCAATCATTTCCAGCCTAGAGCTTTCCACAAATCAGGGCCCACATTTATACTTTTTTTGCACCACATTACCGTCATTTTTTGACGCAAACTTACAAAATATAATTGTATTTTGTAAGTTTGCACTGCTTTTGCGTCAAGAAATGACGCAAATGCGGCACTACAAAAGTATAAATATGGGCCCAAACGGCTTTGCTTTGGTGAGGTTATGGCATCCAATCCCTTCTCCTGTGCAATTATGTTTCTAAGAACACACTATGCTGGTTTATAAGAACCATCACTTGCACAGTTTCTTGGGGCTTGATCAGATATTTAGAGGAATTAATTCAAATCACTCTTGGTGCAAAACCCTGTCTACTATTGCTTGTTTCTCATCAAGAAAGGTCAATTAACAAATAGTTGTTTTCTATCGAGAGATGTTTAACACATTATTTTATTTTTTGAACATATTATTTATTTATGCATTTATTTTGTGAATAACCTTTCATTAAGTAAGTTACATCGTGCGCCCTGTTTCTCTGCCTGTTTCTGTAGGTACGCGTTCCCACTAGCACCACCGCCTCTGCTCGGTTTCCAACATGTTTGGCATTCTTAAGAGTGTAAAGACTAAACAAGCCTTGTTTCGACTCCAGTGCGGCTTCCTCAAGGCTTCTGAACATGTCAAGCAAAGGCCTGGGAGAGGCAGCAAGAGTGTCTCCCTCACCAACATTTATAAAGCCACTTTTTCTATTAAAGACTGCATTGATTCCAGTTAGTGATTGGGACTCAATCTGTACTTCCATAAAAACTGGTTTAATACTAACATAATTTACAATACACAATTAGGAAGCAGTTCTCTACATCTCATTGATACCTCCTTAGTTAAAAACCCTATCACCACTCAAGGTGCCACCCGAATGGGTCGCTTGTCGGAGAAGGCCTGCTGTAGCGAGGCACAGATACCGCCGTCCACTACATCGACGAAATCAGTGAAAAAAGCGATCACAAAATGTAAAGTTTATACAAAGGCTCTGGGGAGGTGAGATCTTACCTGGAGGAAATGGGGTCTTCATGCCTGGAGAGGAAGAAGAAAGAGAATTGTGTTAGGACGCGGGAGACGTCTGCGACATCACCGTAGAGCAATCATTATATCCGCAATTGACTAAACCCACCCACAGAACATCTGGTTTTAGTGGGAATGAATTTAAGTCCAATAAATTATGCAAAAATGTTAGTTTTAATTTGAATGCACACGTTTGCAAACTCTTCAAAAAGGACAAGTGTTGCAATTTGAAATATCCGCGAACCTCTTCATCCCTTAGATAACTATTCTTACGCAAAACTACTCATATATAAATATGGAAACCGCGACTACTCTTAGGGTTGCAAAAAATTCTATCGGTATACACTTGCTCATAGGGTAGTTTTACAAAACAATTGCTGTTACATAAACATGATTAGTGGATTTGTATCTTTGAATTGTGCAAATGTGCAAAGTGACCAAAATCTGAATGCTTTGAATATACTAGTGCTAGGATGCGTAGGGGCGGAGATGAAACGTCACAATTTCCTGTTGTATGCAAACTAAGGAGGGTGAGTGCACTTTGCACAAAGGTTCCACATCCCTGATCCACAAACACATTTCCTTCACCACCTCTGCACCCAGGTGTGCTTGGATACGTGTGGCCATGAAACTGCACTGCCCAGAGAGGGATTACAATGCATGACAATACCCACTTAAACCATTTTAGAAATCCCCAGGACAGGCACTTCAAGGCCCAGACAAATCACATTCATCATAAACACAGAACAAACAAAAACTGCAACTGAACTACACACAACATAAACTACGAACCAGAGATACAAACACACCATCCACAGCCAAACCACATTCTATACAATCATATATTATGCACATAGACACAGGACACACAAGCGGACTGTGACCACCTGGAGACACTTACACATGAACGTATGTCACACGTGTGCCACAAAAACAGACTCACATACAGCACAAACACTTCAAAGTACAATAAACACACTACAAACTGAATACACACACACACACAAAGACATGCACAGAAACCACACACTGGCAGCGTACACACCAGAAAACCCCAGACATACACAACACAAACCAAATATAAATTAATAACACGGAATACACGTACACAAGAGCACTACAAACCCACTGGAGACACTCACACATGAATGTATGCCACGTGTGCCACAAAAACAGATTCACATACAACACAAATACTTCAAACTACAATAAATACACGCACACCGCAAACTGACTACAACTACACATGGTGACATGCACACAAACCACACACTGGCAGCGTACACACCACAACCATCCCAAAAACACACAATACAAACCAAATAGAAGGACATACTGGTACTCACAGATGCAAGAACACATATATCACTGACACAGACAGATGTACACAGTCTGGAAATACACACTGATGGAGAGAAATATACATGGCATACAGCTCAGGCTCACATACACACCTCATAAAAACAGCAAGCACATACACCTCGCACCAGGCACAAAAAGCCCAATCTGAGATCAAGTCCCTGGACTGCACCTCAGGTGTCACCTCCTCCGGGGAGGCCTTACCAATCGATAGCCGATCACGCTGATTGGTGATGGATGCCCGAGGACCTACCTCTTCTTTTTACACCAGAGCCTGTTGACGATCATCAGCACGAAGACGATGAAGAGGAAGACCACCACGGCCGTCAGGCCCACCAGCCACGGCTGTAGGACCCTCGTGGTACCAGTGGCTCTGTTGGCTGCGTGGATACAAAACACAAACGTAAAGTGAGGTCACAGATGAGGACCCTACCAAAGACTGACTGTCCTACAAGGCAATATCCAACCTCTTAAGGACTGTTGCACCTTTGGTGTTTGACCAAAGGTCTTGAAATAGTGGTCCACCGGCAGCCCTCCACGCGACTGAGGCATCAGATGCGTGGTAACTCGTTGCAGGCCATGGAGGGCTTGCGTCATCCCCAGCAAAATGTAGGGAAAAGTATCAAGGCGGTCCACATAGCTTTTGGGAGATACTGGCCCATAGTGCAACATCTACTTTGTGTTCACAATATTTCTGGGTAACCCACATTTTGGAAGATAGGGCCATTGCGGTACATGGAACTACCATCTAATGCACAGGATCACACAGAAGGCGTATGTGAGAAGCCAAGATTATCAACTTGTAAAATGAATCCGTTTAGGCAACTTTCTCTCTCATTTGGAAGCTGGATCGAGACCGCAATCTTGACTTGCACATCAGAAAAAAAAAAACCCACAAACTGCCGGATTCCACCTTAATTTATTTCAAGAAAACATTTGAAAACTTTTCATGTCACGTTTCATGTCACGTGTTGGGTATGGAAACACTCTACTGACTCGATTACCAGAATCCACTTTATGCCCATCACAACCATCGAGGCTGATCACTGGCGAAAGAAAATTTGACAAAATAACAGCTGAGCTCGAATCGCTAAAATGCCTTACTCTTGAATATTACTCCACATACAAGACTGAGGCCCAGATTTACCTAATAGTCACGCAGCGCAGTGAAGCAGCGAAAAATGCTGCGTTGCGTGACAGTGCCAAGAGAGAAGGCTCTCTCCTCCCGTCTCGTAGCACCGGTGCTGGTTTCAGCTGCCCTGCGCCACGCACACAGCTTTGCGCCCCAGTGAAAGTTTGTGTGCGTGAGGCTAGCAAAGGTTTTGTACTGGAAGAGTACCCCTGCTGTACAAGATACTATGATAGACAACTTTCAAAACTGTTCTCATGCTGTATGTGTGCGGCACAGTGCAACACGCATGCAAAGTCGGAAAAGGAAGGAGAAATTAAAATATTTCTCCTTTTAACGCCTGCTTTTAAAAAGCGTTAACTTTTGGTGCAAAACCCTGTCTACTATTGTTTGTAGATAGGGTTTTGCGTCAAAAGGTATGGGTGGTTGCATGGGAACGCCAATATACCACCCATGTAATGTCCCTCTTGGCGCTAAGTAATGCAAAGTAGTGCTTTGTGTTACTTTTAGGGCACTTTCCAGCGCAAAACAAGTTTTGCACTGAAAGTAAATTAGAAAAAAAACATTTTGTGCTGGTTAAGATCACATTTGTGATGCTATCCCAGCACAAAATGTTTGTCAGTCTCCCACTGAATGTCTCACCTATAAGACCTCGTATTTCAATTCACTTCTACCCGGCAGACCAGGCATGGCTTGAAAGGTTGGTGCCCCCGATAGGCCTGCAGTCAGACTCCTGACTCAGCCCCACTCTCCCGGCTCCCCCTTCTCCATTTCTCAAGACTCCCAATGCTAGATGTCCTCTCCTTTCTTGTCCACATCTCCCTCTCTCTGCCCTGCCTCTTTCTCACCAGGTGTATCTTACTTGACCCGTCTCTCTCCCCCCACCCCCTTCCTTTTCATCTCCATTCTGCCTTCCTTCCTCCTTTGGCTCATGCCATGTGCTGCTGAGGTCAGGCACTCAAAGCTCGGCTCGTTTTTGGATGAAGGACCCTCTCGGGCCGAGATGCCCTCAGTGGTTCTCCCAGCTCTACTCCCTCTAATGTCCCCATAGCTCCCAAAGGCGGACGCCTCCCAGCTGGGCGCTCTAGATCTTAGCTAAGTTCTCGAACACTCGCCCCACTTCATGCCACCCCTGCGGGTGAGCCGTCACCTACCCTGCTGCGCCTCTGCGGAGGCGAGGAGCACCAGGGCCATCAGGATGGGGTAAGAGGAAGCCATGGTGCCCGCCGGATGCCGCCTGCTTCTCAGGATGTCCCGGTGCCAGTGCCAGAGCGGCGAGAGCTGCCCAGAGTTGCTGAGCGCGCAGGTGACTCCGGGGCGAAGCACTGGACCCTGCACCACAGGGCACCGAGCGAGATACCCAGGGCCCCACCTGTTATCGACCAGTGTGGTCTGTTCCGTGGAAGACAGAAATCTGCCTGGACTGTCCTTGGCTCTTTTATGGCACCAAGGAGGGCAAAATCCAGTGGCGCTAAGGCGAGTCATGGCAACGAAATCCAGTTAACTCTTTGAAAACCAGAGCCCTGGGAGCAGTGAGAGGAAGGAAGCTCTGCCCAGCCAGCACTGGAAGGAATTACGGCCCAGCCAGTACTGGATGGAAGCACAGGCCCAGGCAGTACTGGAAGGAAGCACAGGCCCAGGCAGCACTGGAAGGAAGCTCTGCCCAGCAAACACTGGATGGAAGCACAGGCCCAGGCAGTACTGGATGGAAGCACAGGCCCAGCCAGCACTGGAAGTTAGCACAGGCCCAGCCAACACTGGAAGTTAGCACAGGCCCAGCCAACACTGGAAGGAAGCACAGGCCCAGGCAGTACTGGATGGAAGCACAGGCCCAGGCAGTACTGGATGGAAGCACAGGCCCAGCCAGCACTGGATGGAAGCTCTGCCCAGCCAGCACTGGAAGGAATTACGGCCCAGCCCGCACTGGATGGAAGCACAGGCACAGGCAGTACTGGAAGGAAGCTCTGCCCAGCAAACACTGGAAGGAAGCATTGGTCCAGCCAAAACTGGAAGGAAGCACAGGCCCAGCCAACACTGGAAGGAAGCACAGGCCCAGCCAACACTGGAAGTTAGCACAGGCCCAGGCAGTACTGGAAGTTAGCACAGGCCCAGGCAGTACTGGAAGGAAGCACAGGCCCAGGCAGTACTGGATGGAAGCACAGGCCCAGCCAGCACTGGAAGGAAGCTCTGCCCAGGCAGTAGTGGATGGAAGCACAGGCCCAGCCAATCACTGGAAGGAAGCACAGGCCCAGCAGTGGAAGGAAGCACAGGCCCAGCCAGCACTGGAAGGAAGCTCTGCCCAGCAAAAACTGGAAGGAAGCACGGCCCAGCCAACACTGGAAGGAAGCACAGGCCCAGCCAGCACTGGAAGGAAGCTCTGCCCAGCCAATCACTGGAAGGAAGCACAGGCCCAGCCAATCACTGGAAGGAAGCACAGGCCCAGCAGTGGAAGGAAGCACAGGCCCAGCCAGCACTGGAAGGAAGCTCTGCCCAGCAAGCACTGGAAGGAAGCACAGCCCAGCCAACACTGGAAGGAAGCACAGCCCAACCAACACTGGAAGGAAGCACAGCCCAGCCAACACTGGAAGGAAGCACGGCCCAGCCAACACTGGAAGGAAGCACGGCCCAGCCAACACTGGAAGGAAGCACGGCCCAGCCAACGCTGGAAGGAAAAAACGCCCATCCAGCACTGGAAGGAAGCACAGGCCCAGCCAATCACTGAAAGGAAGCACAGGCCCAGCCAATCACTGAAAGGAAGCACAGGCCCAGCCAATCACTGAAACGAAGCACAGGCCCAGCCAATCACTGAAACGAAGCACAGGCTCAGCCAGTACTGGAAGGAAGCACAGGCTCAGCAGTGGAAGGAAGCACAGGCCCAGCCAGCACTGGAAGGAAGCACGGCCCAGCCAACACTGGAAGGAAGCACGGCCCAGCCAACACTGGAAGGAAGCACGGCCCAGCCAACACTGGAAGGAAGCACGGCCCAGCCAACACTGGAAGGAAGCATGGTTCCACCCAATACTGGTAGGAAGCACAGGCCCAGGCAGTACTGGAAGGAAGTACATGACTATCACTGGAGGAAAGCATGGTCCCACCAGCACTGGAAGGAATTGCAGGCCCAGATTGCACTGGAAGGAAGCAGAGGCTCAACCAGCATTGGAAGGAAGCACAGGTCCAGCCACCACTGGAAGGATGCATGGGCCAGACAGTAATGGAGGGAAGCACAGGCCCAGGTAGTACTGAAAGGGAGCACGGGCCCAGCCAACACTGGAAGAAAGCACGGGCCCAGATAGTACTGGAAGGAATTACAGGACTATCACTGGAAGAAAGTATAGACCACCAGCACTGGAAGGAAGCGCAGGCCCAGCCAGCACTGGAAGAAGTACTTGACCATCACTGGAAGAAAACATGGACCCACCAGCACTGGAAGGTAGGGGAGGCCCAGCCAACCCTGGAACAAAGCACAGGCCGGCCACCACTGGAAGGAAGCACAGGCCCAGCCACCACTGGAAGGAAGCACAGACCAGACAGTACTGGAGGGAAGCACAGCCCATGTAGAACTGAAAGGAAGACCAGGCCCAGCCAACACTGGAAGGAAGCTCAGGCCCAGGCAGTACTGGAAGGAAGCACAGGCCCAGGCAGGACTGGAAGGAAGCACAGGCCCAGGCAGCACTGGAAGGAAGCTCTGCCCAGCAAACACTGGAAGGAAGCACAGGCCCAGCCAGTACTGGATGGAAGCACAGGCCCAGGCAGTACTGGAAGGAAGCACAGGCCCAGGCAGCACTGGAAGGAAGCTCTGCCCAGCAAACACTGGAAGGAAGCACAGGCCCAGGCAGTACTGGATGGAAGCACAGGCCCAGCCAGCACTGGAAGTTAGCACAGGCCCAGCCAACACTGGAAGTTAGCACAGGCCCAGGTAGTACTGGAAGGAAGCACGGGCCCAGCCAACACTGGAAGAAAGCACGGGCCCAGATAGTACTGGAAGGAATTACAAGACTATCACTGGAAGAAAGTATAGACAACCAGCACTGGAAGGAAGCGCAGGCCCAGCCAGCACTGGAAGAAGTACTTGACCATCACTGGAAGAAAACATGGACCCACCAGCACTGGAAGGTAGGGGAGGCCCAGCCAACCCTGGAACAAAGCACAGGCCGGCCACCACTGGAAGGAAGCAAAGACCAGACAGTACTGGAGGGAAGCACAGCCCATGTAGAACTGAAAGGAAGACCAGGCCCAGCCAACACTGGAAGGAAGCTCAGGCCCAGGCAGTACTGGAAGGAAGCACAGGCCCAGGCAGCACTGGAAGGAAGCTCTGCCCAGCAAACACTGGAAGGAAGCACAGGCCCAGGCAGTACTGGATGGAAGCACAGGCCCAGCCAGCACTGGAAGTTAGCACAGGCCCAGCCAACACTGGAAGTTAGCACAGGCCCAGGCAGTACTGGAAGGAAGCACAGGCCCAGGCAGTACTGGATGGAAGCACAGGCCCAGCCAGCACTGGAAGGAAGCTCTGCCCAGCCAGCACTGGAGGGAATTACGGCCCAGCCAGCACTGGATGGAAGCACAGGCACAGGCAGTACTGGAAGGAAGCATGGGTCCAGCCAAAACTGGAAGGAAGCACATGCCCAGCCAACACTGGAAGGAAGCACAGGCCCAGCCAACACTGGAAGTTAGCACAGGCCCAGGCAGTACTGGAAGTTAGCACAGGCCCAGGCAGTACTGGAAGGAAGCACAGGCCCAGGCAGTACTGGATGGAAGTACAGGCCCAGCCAGCACTGGAAGGAAGCTCTGCCCAGGCAGTAGTGGATGGAAGCACAGGCCCAGCCAATCACTGGAAGGAAGCACAGGCCCAGCAGTGGAAGGAAGCACAGGCCCAGCCAGCACTGGAAGGAAGCTCTGCCCAGCAAAAACTGGAAGGAAGCACGGCCCAGCCAACACTGGAAGGAAGCACAGCCCAGCCAACACTGGAAGGAAGCACAGGCCCAGCCAGCACTGGAAGGAAGCTCTGCCCAGCCAATCACTGGAAGGAAGCACAGGCCCAGCCAATCACTGGAAGGAAGCACAGGCCCAGCAGTGGAAGGAAGCACAGGCCCAGCCAGCACTGGAAGGAAGCTCTGCCCAGCAAACACTGGAAGGAAGCACAGCCCAGCCAACAATGGAAGGAAGCACAGCCCAGCCAACACTGGAAGGAAGCACAGCCCAGCCAACACTGGAAGGAAGCACAGCCCAGCCAACACTGGAAGGAAGCACAGCCCAGCCAACACTGGAAGGAAGCACGGCCCAGCCAACACTGGAAGGAAGCACGGCCCAGCCAACACTGGAAGGAAGCACGGCCCAGCCAACGCTGGAAGGAAAAAACGCCCATCCAGCACTGGAAGGAAGCACAGGCCCAGCCAATCACTGAAAGGAAGCACAGGCCCAGCCAATCACTGAAAGGAAGCACAGGCCCAGCCAATCACTGAAACGAAGCACAGGCTCAGCCAGTACTGGAAGGAAGCACAGGCTCAGCACTGGAAGGAAGCATAGGCCCAGCCAGCACTGGAAGGAAGCACGGCCCAGCCAACACTGGAAGGAAGCACGGCCCAGCCAACACTGGAAGGAAGCACGGCCCAGCCAACACTGGAAGGAAGCATGGTTCCACCCAATACTGGTAGGAAGCACAGGCCCAGGCAGTACTGGAAGGAAGTACATGACTATCACTGGAGGAAAGCATGGTCCCACCAGCACTGGAAGGAATTGCAGGCCCAGATTGCACTGGAAGGAAGCAGAGGCTCAACCAGCATTGGAAGGAAGCACAGGTCCAGCCACCACTGGAAGGATGCATGGGCCAGACAGTAATGGAGGGAAGCACAGGCCCAGGTAGTACTGAAAGGGAGCACGGGCCCAGCCAACACTGGAAGAAAGCACGGGCCCAGATAGTACTGGAAGGAATTACAGGACTATCACTGGAAGAAAGTATAGACCACCAGCACTGGAAGGAAGCGCAGGCCCAGCCAGCACTGGAAGAAGTACTTGACCATCACTGGAAGAAAACATGGACCCACCAGCACTGGAAGGTAGGGGAGGCCCAGCCAACCCTGGAACAAAGCACAGGCCGGCCACCACTGGAAGGAAGCACAGGCCCAGCCACCACTGGAAGGAAGCACAGACCAGACAGTACTGGAGGGAAGCACAGCCCATGTAGAACTGAAAGGAAGACCAGGCCCAGCCAACAATGGAAGGAAGCTCAGGTCCAGGCAGTACTGGAAGAAAGCACAGGTCCAGGCAGTACTGGAAGAAAGCACAGGTCCAGCCAACACTGGAAGGAAGCACAGTCCCTGGCAGTACTGGAAGGAAGCACGGCCCAGCCAACACTGGAAGGAAGCACAGACTCAGCATTGGAAGGAAGCACGGGTCCAGCCAACGCTGGTAGGAAGCACAGGCCCAGCCAACGCTGGAAGGAAGCACAGGCCCAGCCAACGCTGGAAGGAAGCACAGGCCCAGCCAACGCTGGAAGGAAGCACAGGCCCAGCCAACGCTGGAAGGAAGCACAGGCCCAGCCAACGCTGGAAGGAAGCACAGGCCCAGCCAACGCTGGAAGGAAGTACAGGACTATCACTGGAAGAAAGCATGGACCCACCAGCACTGGAAGGAAGCGCAGGCCCAGCTAGCACTGGAAGGAAGCACAAGCCCAGCCAGCACTGGAAGGAAGCACAAGCCCAGCCAGCACTGGAAGGAAGCACAAGCCCAGCCAGCACTGGAAGGAAGCACAAGCCCAGCCAGCACTGGAAGGAAGCACAAGCCCAGCCAACCCTGGAACAAAGCAGAGGCCCAACTGCCACTGGAAAGATGCATGGGCCAGACAGGAACAGAGGGAAGCACAGGCCCAGGTAGTACTGAAAGGAAGCAAAGGCCCAGCCAGCACTGGAAGGAAGCACAGGCCCAGCCAACATTGGACAGAAGCACAGGCTCAGCCGGCACTGGAAGGAAGCACGGGCTCAGCCGGCACTGGAAGGAAGCATGGGCCCAGCCAACACTGGAAAGAAGTATGGGCCCAGCCAACACTGGAAAGAAGTACAGGACTATCACTGGAAGAAAGCTTGGACCACCAGCACTGGAAGGAAGTGCAGGCCCAGCCAGCACTGGAAAGAAGCACAGGCTCAGCTACCACTGGAAGGATGAACAGGCCCGGCAGTACTGGAGGGAAGTACGGACCCAGCCAACAAATGA
This sequence comes from Pleurodeles waltl, assembly GCF_031143425.1. Lineage (NCBI taxonomy): Eukaryota > Metazoa > Chordata > Amphibia > Caudata > Salamandridae > Pleurodeles > Pleurodeles waltl. The sequence goes on along the minus strand of NC_090451.1, from coordinate 69,969,961 downwards.
ATGAAGCACAAGCTCAGCCAGCACTGGAAGGAAGCACAGGTCCAGCCAACAATGGACAGAAGCACAGGCTCAGCCAGGACTGGAAGGAAGCACAGGCTCAGCACGGGAAGGAAGCATGGGCCCAGCCAATACTGGAAAGAAGCATGTACCCATCAGTACTGGAAGGAAATACAAGACAATCCCTGGAAGAAAGCATGGACCACCAGCACTGCAAGGAAGCGCAGGCCCAGCCAGCACTGGAAGAAGCAAGGGCCCAGCCGACACTGGAAGGAAGCACGGGCCCAGGTAGTACTGGAAGGAAGCACAGGGCCAGCCAACACTGGAAGGAAGCGCGGGCTCAGCACGGGAAGGAGGCATGGGCCCAGCCAACACTGGAAAGAAGCATGGGCCAAAGCAGTACTGGAAGGAAGTACGGGACTATCACTGGAAGAAAGCTTGGACCACCAGCACTGGAAGGAAGTGCAGGCCCAGCCAGCACTGGAAGAAGTATGTGACCATCACTGGAAGAAAGTATGGACCACCAGCACTGCAAGGAAGCGCAGGCCCGGCCAGCACTGGAAGAAGCAAGGGCCCAGCTGACACTGGAAGGAAGCACACGCCCAGGGAGTACTGGAAGGAAGCACAGGTCCAGCCAACACTGGAAGGAAGCACAGGCTCAGCCAGCACTGGAATGAAGCACAGGCCCAGCCAATCACTGGAAGGAAGCATGGGCCCAGCCAACACTAACAAAGCAAGGTCCCTGGCAGTACTGGAAGGAAGCACAGCCCAGCCAACACTGGAAGGAAGCACAGACTCAGCACTGGAAGGAAAGCATGGGTCCAGCTAAAACTGGAAGGAAGCACAGGCCCAGCCAATGCTGGAAGGAAGCACAGGCCCAGCCAACGCTGGAAGGAAGTACAGGACTATCACTGGAAGAAAGCATGGACCCCACCAGCACTGGAAGGAAGCGCAGGCCCAGCTAGTACTGGAAGGAAGCACAAGCCCAGCCAGCACTGGAAGGAAGCACAGGCCCAGCCAGCACTGGAAGGAAGCCCAGGCCCAGCCAGCACTGGAAGGAAGCACAGGCCCAGTCAACCCTGGAACAAAGCACAGGCCCAGCCAACCCTGGAACAAAGCACAGGCCCAGCCAACCCTGGAACAAAGCACAGGTCCAGCCAACCCTGGAACAAAGCACAGTCCCAACTGCCACTGGAAAGATGCATGGGCCAGACAGGAACGGAGGGAAGCACAGGGCCAGGTAGTACTGAAAGGAAGCACGGGCCCAGCCAGCACTGGAAGGAAGCGCAGGCCCAGCTAGTACTGGAAGGAAGCACAAGCCCAGCCAGCACTGGAAGGAAGCACAGGCCCAGCCAGCACTGGAAGGAAGCCCAGGCCCAGCCAGCACTGGAAGGAAGCACAGGCCCAGTCAACCCTGGAACAAAGCACAGGCCCAGCCAACCCTGGAACAAAGCACAGGCCCAGCCAACCCTGGAACAAAGCACAGGTCCAGCCAACCCTGGAACAAAGCACAGTCCCAACTGCCACTGGAAAGATGCATGGGCCAGACAGGAACGGAGGGAAGCACAGGGCCAGGTAGTACTGAAAGGAAGCACGGGCCCAGCCAGCACTGGAAGGAAGCACAGGCCCAGCCAACATAGGACAGAAGCACAGGCTCAGCCGGCACTGGAAGGAAGCATTGGCCCAGCCAACACTGGAAAGAAGCATGGGCCCAGGCAGTACTGGAAGGAAGTACAGGACTATCACTGGAAGAAAGCTTGGACCACCAGCACTGGAAGTAAGTGCAGGCCCAGCCATTACTGGAAGAAGTATGTGACCATCACTGGAAGAAAGCATGTACCCACCAGCACTGGAAGGAAGTGCTGGCCCAGCCAGCACTGGAAAGAAGCACAGGCTCTGCTACCACTGGAAGGATGAACAGGCCCGGCAGTACTGGAGGGAAGTATGGGCCCAGCCAACAAATGAATGAAGCACAAGCTCAGCCAGCACTGGAAGGAAGCACAGGTCCGGCAGTACTGGAGTGAAGTATGGGCCCAGCCAACAAATGAATGAAGCACAAGCTCAGCCAGCACTGGAAGGAAGCCAGGTCTAGCCAACAATGGACAGAAGCACAGGCTCAGCCATCACTGGAAGGAAGCACAGGCTCAGCACGGGAAGGAAGCATGGGCCCAGCCAATACTGGAAAGAAGCATGTGCCCATCAATACTGGAAGGAAATACAAGACTATCACTGGAAGAAAGCATGGACCACCAGCACTGCAAGGAAACGCAGGCCCAGCCAGCACTGGAAGAAGCAAGGGCCCAGCCGACACTGGAAGGAAGCACGGGCCCAGGTAGTACTGGAAGGAAGCACAGGTCCAGCCAACACTGGAAGGAAGCACAGGCTCAGCCAGCACTGGAAGGAAGCACAGGCTCAGCCAGCACTGGAAGGAAGCACAGGCTCAGCCAGCACTGGAAGGAAGCACAGGCTCAGCCAGCACTGGAATAAAGCACAGACTCAGCCAACACTGGAAGGAAGTACAGGCTCAGCACTGCAATAAAGCAGAGGACCAGCCAACAATGGACGGAAGCACAGGCTAAGCCACCACTGGAATGAAGCACAGGCCCAGACAGCATTGGAAGGAAGCACAGGTCCAGCCAACACTAGAAGAAGACGAAGGCGCAGGCAGTACTGGAAGGAAGTATGGGCCCATCACTGGAAGAAATCATGGACCAAGCCACCACTAGAAGGAAGTGCAGGCCCAGACAGCACTGGAAGAACGTACAGGCACAGACAGCACTGGAAGAACGTACAGGCCCAGCCAGCACTGGAAGGAAGTACAGGCTGAGCCAACACTGGAAGGAAGTACAGGCCAAGCCAACACTGGAAGGAAGCACAGATCATAGCTGGAAGAAAGCATGGACTAAAAAGCACTGGAAGGAAGCACATATCCAGACAGAAGAGGAAGGAAGCACCGGCCAGCCAACACTGGAAGGAAGCACAGGTCCATCACTGGAAGAAGGCATGGAAACAACAGCACTGGAAGGACGCACATATCCAGGCAGAAGAGGAAGGACATACAGGCCAAGCCAGCACTGGAAGAAGCACAGGCCCAGACCTCACTGGAAGGAAGCACAGACCCAACCAACACTGGAAGGAAGCACACTTCTATTGCTGGAACAAAGCATGGGCCCAGCAGCACTAGTAGGAAGTACATATCCAGGCTGAAGAAGAAGGAAACAGGCCCAGCCAACACTGGGAGGAAGCACAGGTCCATCATTTGAAGAAAGCATGAGCCCAGCAGCACTGGAAGGAAGCGCATATCCAGGCAGAAGAGGAAGGAAGCACACTCCCACAGCAGTGAAAGGAAGCACGGGCCCAGCACTGGCAGGAGGTACAGCCCCAGGCAGTACTGGAAGGAAGCAGAGGCCCAGGCAGTAAGCATTGACCCATTGCAGGAAAGATGAACTGACTCTGCACTGGATGAAAGCATGGACCCAGGAAGCGCTGAAAGGAAGCAGAGGCCCAGCACTCAAAGGAAGCAGAGGTCCTAGCAGCACTGGAAGGGGAAGCAGAGGCCCATCAAAGATAGCAAACACAGACCCAGTAGCAGTGGAAGGAAGCAGAGGCCCAGGCAGTACTGGAAGGAAGCATATGCCCATCACTGGAAGAAAGCATGAGCCCAGCAGTACTGCAAAGATATACAGGTTCGGCACTGGAAGAAGGCATTACTCAGAAAGCAATGGAAGGAGTCAGTGGTCAGGTCCAGACAGCAAAGGAAGGAAGCATAGGCCTACCGCTGAAAGAAAGAACAGACTGACCAGCCCTGGCACTGGAAGAAAGCATAGACCCAGGCCGCACTGGAAGGAAGCACAGGCCCAGGCAGCAGTGGAAGGAAGCAATGTATAGATTTGCATCAGAAGAAAGCACAGCACAAGGAAGCACTAGACTGAAGCAGAGGCCCATCAGCATGGGTCCAGGCAGCACTGGAAGGAAGCACAGGCCCATCACAGAAAGATTGACAGGCTTGGCATCAGAAGAAAGCACAGGACAAGGAATCACTGGATGGATGCAAGGACCCATCACAGGACAGCGAAAGCACAGGCCCACCACTGGAAAGATTGGCAGGCTTGGCAGTGGAAGAAAGCACAGGCCCAGGTAGCACTGGAAGGAAGCAAAGGCTAATCTTTAGAAGAAAACACCGACCCAACATCACGGGAAGGATGGACAGGTCAACATTGGAACAAAGTATAGACCAAAGGAGCACTGAAAGGAAGCAGGGGCTCTGCACTGGAGTAAAGCATAGATCCAGGCAGCACAGGAAGGAAGTAGAGACCCGTCACTAGAAGAAAGCACAGACCTAGTGACAGTGGCAGAAAGCAGAGGTCCATTGCTGTAAAGACGGATAGGTTTGGCGTTAGAAGAAAGCATTGACCCAGGAAGCATTCAAATAAAACAGAGGCCCAGTAGTGGGGAAAAGCATAGGTCCAAGAACCACAGTAAAGAAATACAGGCCCAACACTGGAAGGATGGGTAGGCTAGCAAAGGAATAAAGCACTGATCCAAGAAGCACCAAAAGGAACACAGGTCCATCACTCAAAAGATGGACAGACTTAAGTGGCTTTATGCTCAAGGTTTAGACTAGCCCAGCAAAAGCTCCTCCGTCGCTCTTATTACACCCAAACAACACTGGCTAAGATGGGGAAAGCTAAGAACACATACTGTTTACATGGGTGCGGACAGATAGGATGTTTACCTTTTTCTAAGCTCTATGGGACTGGCCAGCAGTACAAGGGCTCTGGTCTGCAGTGGTAAATTGCATAGGTGAAGCAAGAGGTGGGGGGGGGGGGGCATGCCAGTCTCCACCTAGTGGTGTGTGCTTAATATTTAGAGAAAATGAAGGCCGGCAGACTGCAATGGACATGGATGACACTGGGCCAGGCAGTGGCCAAAAGGAATACAGCGAAAGTCGGGCACAGCACAGACACCTGAACTAGGTGTCTGGAAACGCAACATGGACTGGTAAATGTTGGCAGAAAAGGTGGTGTATGAAAGTAAAGGCTGTCCACAAAAAAGGGGCAAGTTTTAAAAGGACTGGAATGCATACAGAGGTCAACTATGTGGAGATCTTGCTTAATCTGGGCCTGATGTGGCCTATCTTGAGACCACTACAAGAATACCACCTACCTGCTACCCTGGACGAGGGTGGTGGGAGGGATTGGAGATGATGCTCAATAATCTTGTGAGATATATGACAGTGCTAGGTTTGGAAACTGCTGTATTCCAAATGCCAATAAAAAGATATGTTTAAAAAAAGATGGACAGATTCAGAAATGGAAAGAAGCACAGGCCCAAAAGCAGCACTGGAAGGAAGCCCAGGCATATGGCTGGAAGGACGGCTAGACAAGGAACTGAAAAAAGCATGGAGCCAGAAAGTAATAAAAGGAAGCAGAGTGTTTGCACTGGAAGACAGTACAGGCCCAGGCAGGCCTGGAAGGAAACACAGACCTGTAACTAGAAGAAAGCACAGACTTGTATGCCTCTTTTTATAATGGAGAAGCAACCAATGTTCCCCTGTGCTAAAAACAAAACAACAACAAAAAAAGTCCCCTTCCCTCCCCACCGCCCTCCTTGACCCCTCCCATTCCACATACCACCCCCACTTACATATGTTCAGATGCCTGCAGTAAAACAACATGGATTAGGGGATTCCATGTGATTTTATGGCCAAACGAGTCAGCTCCACGTGGTATTTCCCCACTCCAATGGGTTTTACTCGTAATTGCATGGTACTGGGCCACGCTAAGGCACAGGAATACCATGAGGTCGTAATTAGGGCATATGCGGGTCACGTGCATTTGGGGGAGATAAAGAGGTAGATAAGATGGTAGTCGAAGGCATTTTTCAGAAAGATATATATTTCACTCATGCAACATGATACAATATCTTTCATTGGAATGTTGAGAGCGCCACTGGAGACCACGAATTGGCTCTGGGCTTATAATGGCTGGTATAGGCTGAAACATTCCAATATCTGTCTTTCTGTTTTTCCCTTTTTAACTTAGAACATTCTACCTTTAGTGGGTGGAATCTTCGAATAGCCTTACAGCCCTCCTACTTAAGGTTATACCCTCATCCCTATATATATATATATATATATATATATATATATATATATATGCCTCTAGGTCTGGGGGAGCTGCAGCATCTGTCACACCTCTAGCTACAGCGCCCCAGAACCTTCCAAGACACCATGCACAGTTGCCATATGGCCCCTTGTCATGTGCAACACCCTACAACCAGTGGCAGCTTTTTACCGAGTACTACTTTGCACAACATACATTTTTGATCCCATATATATCTTGTTAAAAATAAAATTACAAGTTTCAGAGTGAAAAGTGCAGTTTGCTAGGAAGCAGGGACTGGTTGCAGGTGCCACATGTGACATGAGCCACTTTACACAGCTCTGCCAAGTTTCTCGGTCCATGTGTGATGTGCAGCTACAGTCCAGGATTATTCTTTGAATTCTGGGACTTGCATTCTTGTTTACTCCATTATAAAACGGACTCCAAAATCCAGAATTTGTAGGAAACATGGAAACTATGTGTACAGCAATGACCACGTTTACAGTGATTGGGTTTTCTGCTGCAAATCCTTATTTTGAGATGATATTCCTATTGGTTCAATGGGAGAAGTCACAACTACAACTTCCAGAACACCCTTGCAACATTCATTCTTTCATGCATCCGTACGTACTTGGGACTCTGGTGGGCCTCTGCAGGCAGTGATTCAAAGTCAATTTCATCATCAACCAAGGTCTTAATTTTGTCTAGTTGAAGCATAAGTGCACATTCAGACCAGGTTTTTGATTTGCATTCTGGGACTTAATAGTCCTGATACGTAGCGGGATAAAGAGGGCTAAGGCCCCATAATGAACAGCACAAACCTGGACTGGATGAACTACTCATGTCCTGATTTGTTAAACAGCTGGAAGAGAGCAGATGCTCTTATACTTCCTAAGAAAGGAGCCCCCTTCCATCTGGGAACAGGGCCAAAACATGCCTGCACCTGGCAACAAGGACTCTGGATTCCAGACTTTGCTTTCCTGAGGCCAAGCTGTCACCATGGTGACAGCTCCAAAGTACACTTCACCTAGAGAGGAACTCCTTGGCCAGCCGAGCCTGCGCCACATGCATTATCCACTGTGCACTTAGCGTAATGGGCGGCATCCCATGGAAAATAGAAGGCGAGTGTCTGAGGGCGTTCTCACTGGCATCTCTAGAGTGGGGCCCATGCCCCAGCTCTATTTGTCTTGGCCCCACCAACACAACTGTTGAGTGTACAAGGAAGTGGCACAGAAAAAAACAGACACAGCACCTTGCATACACATTAACTGGTTCAAAACCTTCCATTGCAAAGCAATGTGGTTTGCTGAAAATATTTACATCTCTCTCATATATATAGAGAGAGATATATATCTATCTCTCAAAGGAAAGCTGTGTCGGGCCCTCCGCAACACAGAAGCTCGTACTCTGCAATGTGTATCAAAGCAAAACTTGTACCCTGCAATGCATTATACATACGCTATATATATATGCCCTCATTATATCCCTGGTGGTACATACCGTCACATTATGAGATTGGCGGGTTAGCTGCAGCCAACCCGCCACTGCTCCACTCATACTGCCATGGCGGTATGAGCCTCCGGGTCAGAGATGTCTATCTCCAGCCCGGCGGCTGAAAGTACCGCCCATGGCATTATGAGCCGGCCTAGCACCATGGTTTTCAGGGTATTAGCAATGCCACGAAAATCATGGCGGTAGGCGCTACCGGTGACGAGGAATTCCTTCCCTATCACCGGTAAGCAGCTCCCCCACTCCCCCAACACTCAACTAACGCCCCCACCCCCCTATCCAAACTCACCCACCCGATAAACTAAGCCGTCCACCCCCCTCCGATCCACTCACTCACCCCCCACACTCCTCCAAACACGCACACCCCACACAACTGACCCCAACCCCCACAGCCACACATCACCCCCACCCCTACTAGTCACAGCACACATCAGCCCCCCACCCCCACTAGTCATAGCACCCCTCACCCCACACCCCCCCTCCCCGCATACACACACACACACAGACACCCACACGCACCATGCATACACCCATTCACTTACATTGGCATACACGCATTCATACAAGCATACTTGCAGACATACTCAAACACAATCACACTGACATGCAGACACACTCACTTCAGCATTCTTACACCCATTCACTCACACGCATACAACCACGCAAACACAACACACACAGGCGCATCCACACACACACACACACACTCGCACATTCATGCACACACAAACACACAACACCACACCCTCCCCTGTCGGACACGCGACTTACCTTGTCCAGCGAGGAGGTCGTCTGGCAGGGAACGGTAAGGGGCACTGCTACCGCCATTACTCACCATAATACGACTGGTGGCGTTCTACTGGCGTGGCGGTGCTGGTGTTAGCAGCGCCAGGCTACCACCTTTCGCCACTATGAACACTGCCGGATTTCCGCCCTTATTGTGGCGGAAGTCAGGCAGTGGTCATAATATGGCCAACGGATGGTATCCGTTGTGGCGGTATGTTGGTGGCAGTCACTGCGGCGGTAGGCGGTATTTACCGGCAATGTTATAATGAGGGCCTTCGTTTTTTATCAGTGGCAGAATGCGTACAGGCATAGCAACCCAGCTTTGGAGTGCCCTGTAGTCTCATTAAAAGTATATATAAATAAAAAGTGGTCTCTGTGCGCGCACGCACACAAACACAAACACACACAACATGGATGGAGAGTTGTTGTACCAATAGAGCTGGAATGTTAGTTTCTAAAAATGTAATTAAAACGAAAGGAGCAATTTTCTTCATGTTAGATTTACCACCGACACGGGCTGCAATCCTGAGCTTCTATTTACAAACCATAGCACCTACTACCTTCATCAAATTGGTCAAATTCAGTCATTAGGCTGTTAAATCCCAAAACTAGAGACTGTTCCCATGGAGCCTCCTAGTTACTTTAGTTGATGTGTTTTTCCCACCACACAGTTAGGGGCCCTCCTTACTACTCATTCCCCTCACTACCACCAGCCCAAACTCTTCAAGGAGTCCTAAATTAATGCCCGCTGAGATCCCTAGTCACGTGCGACACCTTTGGCCAATCTTAGTTCTTTAGAACAGGCCTACTGCATTCTGGGATTTCTAAATCCCAAATGAAAACGGTAAAACTAAATTCCCCACATGCAAATTGTTCTTGACTAAGAAGTCAAGACAGGAGGATCAAGTGGCACACATGCCTGGGGCCAGTGGGATGCTCAGATGAATCTAAAACAGTAGTAGGTGACAGACGGGAAGGAGGATGTGAGCCGCTCTGTCACAGAAGAGCAGAAGAAGAGTGATGGATAGGCAGGGGTGGGCTCAGCTTGAACCTTTCTCTGATTGGCTGATATTCTAATGGAACAAGCCAAAGGCACATACTATGGGATGAAGCAATACAGCGGGAAATTCATTTTATTGGCCACAAAGTCACCAACATTTCTGGAGTTTTTCAACTGTTTTTGGACCAATTACACCATTTTTCGTCTGTATGCAGTTGGCATAATTTGAACTTTTTTTTAAAACTAAAAATGACTTCTTAGAAAACATACCAGTTGCAACTAGAAACTGGCTGTAGGCGTCCAATGATTTCTGTTATTTTCTTCGTTACCACTCCAACTTTCTTTTCATGGCTGGGCATACAGAGTCCAAGCTTTAATTTGCCACATTGGATCCAGTAGAAACCATTTGGAACAGGTCAAAAGGATTTTGCACCAGGGGGTTCTAGCAACTCTTGTATATGCTAATCAAATGGTAATACTATGGCAGATTACAGAAATAGGTTGAAATACTGTACTGGTGCGGTTCATAAAATCCAGAGACTCTTTCTTTGTCAAGTGTAATCAGGGGCTGGGGAGTCCAGATTACGTCCAAAATAGGAACAATTCCAGTTTTTTTACCTGAACAGCTGTACTACAGCAGCCTGCAGGATCCTTCTGTGCCCGCTTCTAATCAGAGATTCAATAAAAGTAATTTGCCAACATTTGTGTCAAACAAGCTTGTATTAATGACATAAACCAGCCTTGACCAACATTCTTTTTAAGGAAAAGCAGTGGCTAAATTTTATTTCACCAGCCATATGAAGTCATGAACATTGGCTAATTTTGAATCCTACAATGCCTTTCACGATAGCAAAGACCATCGTTGGCCAACAGAACACCCAATCGTTCATCTGTTCTGGCAAACGAGGGAGTACACTGACCGTATGACCCGGTGTTACACAAAGTGACATTTGAGTTCTTGCCTGGCTGTAATATGGTATGTAGTCTCAGAGTCCATCGAAAGATCAGTACCGCTTCTAATCATGTCCCATGGCGACTAGAAGAACTTGTTTCGACTTGTCTCCTTGGCAAAAGTGATAGAAGAACGGTGGCCCGTGCGGCGGGGCAGCGGGTCGCTGTCCAGAAGTGGTAGGACACTGCTGCTGTAGGGAAATTCCCCCATTTCTTCCCCCATAATCACAAAGATCTCCTCGGCTCTCCGGGGGGCTTCGGCCTCCTTAGGCCACTGCTTATCATCTGAAGAACTCGGGGACCCAGGCACTTTGTCCTCTTCTGGTTTTGGTCCAAACGCCCAATCTGAGAAAGAAAGAAGAGGGTCATGAGGCCTCATACTTTGTGTAGGTGAAAGCTCTCTGGATCACTGCAGGCAATACCTCACAATCGTCCTACTAATTTTCAGAATATCTTTGTTTTAGCCAGAGCTCCATGCGAATACCCCTGCACGTAAGTAGGATTATTACCATTCCCTTTAGTCTAACACTGAAGAGTGAATACGAACCCTTTTGTCATGAACCCCAGGTCCATCGTGAAATTCCTCAGATTCCATTAGTCAAGTGATCCAAAGCTCAAAGCCAGACATTTTCCACCAATGCTCTTAAACCATTGAACCCTCTTCTAGTACGTCACAGTTAGTTTCTAAACTTCTTTTATACCTGGATTTTTTTTTTTTTAACTTTCTATGTTCAGGTGGCAAGATGGCCTAGGTGGACTATGACAGACAACGGTCAAGACCTATTAAACTTTTAGATATTAGCTAAACGAAAACTCAGCAGCTCAACCACTTTCCATGTAGGCTAGTCAATCTCGGATGTTTTCATTGTAGCCCCCCCTCCCAAAAAAAGGGGGGGGGGGGCTGTGTCTATTTTACCTTTACTGTTTTATTTATGCTCCGAGTTTTTATTTCTGATCTAAAAATGTATTTGTGTCCATAAGTTTAATTAACAATATTACATGAACATTACGGTGGTCGAGTAAGGCGAATAAGTGGTCAATGCACCATCCCGCCATATCCTAACTCGCTATCAATAATGTCTTACAAATCATACCCCTCCCAGTAGTGTGCTTTCAAACCCTACAACTATTCAGACCTTCAAGAAAGTGGTCTATGAAACTAAAGCCTTGCTTTACAACCCCTTAGCATAATGCAATGAACTGTATGAATGTTCGGTCTTCTCTTGCTCAACATTGTAAACTTCTTCCTATAAGGCTCAATTCTGGATCGTCTACACATTGGAAGTGTTCGAGCCTTAAGAAACCAGCTGCTAAACCAAGCGAAAAGGAGACCTTCAGGCTTATCATGGTCTCCGATCTCGCCCCAAGCTCCTTGAAACTTGTGTTGCAATTCTGGTAAACGAGTATAGAAACAGACATCACACTTGGGTCCCTTAATATCAGGTTTATATCTTGTTGCTGAAGGGGAGCTACCCTCTGACTATTTGACATTGAAAGTTCGAAGTGGAACATGAATGGAGTGAAAGGCCTTGTTCCATGGGACTGGCAGAACAATAAATAAAAAAAGAGTGGGAGGCAATGCTCCCAGGTAGGTGACAGGGGATGTGCTTTGTCCCTGTAATTCATTATGGCCACCTCCAACTGTCCACCTAATGAGAGGACTCTAGACATGCCCAGTAGAGGATGGGGGACATGGTTTACCTGTCAAGACCACAGAAGTTAACTCTGGGGCTCATTCCATCTCATAGGGAGTCCGCAGTGCACATGTTTGATGGTCATACATGGGGAAGGTGAAAGTGTACAGCTAACAGAAGCGTGCAATGGGTGCTGGCAGCAGGAGAGTCTGATCTCCAAAGCAATGCAGGTGACCTTTTCCAACTCAACAGTGATGGTGTTATAGGACTGGTGTTGTTAAAAACGTTTTGCTGCCCTTGACACGATTGAGCATTTGCACCACCCTCAGACTGACAAAAGTTGGGACAGTTGGCATTGTCTCCTTTCAGTTCAGATCCCAAAATGATTAGCTATGGTGTCCCTCGTAGGTTGATACGGTCCAGCATTACTTGAGTCCCCCGGATAAACTGCTCTACCTTAATTTAACTTTTGTATGCACGTCAATAACCCACAGCTGACCGTCAGTCTGACATGATCAGACAGAGGGAAACATGTGTCAATCAGCATGACAGACTTCCTCTCCCTCGTGCACTGGTGGATGGCTGTCAAATTCTTGAAATCAGCCACTTGAAGAGCAAGCCTCTCTCAACCAAAAACAACTTCTGTAGCTGGACCGTAACCCCTCGGTGGGCATTACGAGCCCACCACCGCTGTCTTCCAGCAGTGTGCACAATGTTGGTACTTATTCGCTGCAAACCTCTCTAGAAAGCCTGGTGGCTAAGATGCCTGATAGATGCCTTTTTCAACTGAAATCCCTCAAAAAAGCCTTTTACCAGAACCTGCAGTGTGTACCAGTGGCCAGTGCTTTTCTAAAATGCAAATTAGACTACAGGAGTTCCATCTACCTGGATGCATCTATTAAACCGTTGGACAGATTCCAACAGGTTCCGACTGTGGCAATCCGGATATTTACTGGCATAAGCCGACCTGACCACGTCAGCCCCACGGACCACTGTCTGCCACAGAGTCTTCTGCAAAGCAAGAGTCACAACGCATACGGTCCATTTGCCAAGCTACACCTGATTTTCCAGTAGCCACATTTAGATAGCACAAAAATGGAGGTCGGAAGTTCTTTGTTTTTTCCACCTAGAGGTCCTCAAATGTTGAACAGCCACATGTGACAAAACTGCTCTTCTTCTAAAACAATGAAATATGCTTTGCTTTTGTTCTGTGAGCCAAATCATACCTGCGAGTTTTCATAAACATGTGAAAACCAGGACTTTGAACCAGTAGTGACACCTTTTTCAGCCAGACATCATTTACATACTGGTACCTTTACAGATGTTGTGTTACTACCAGCACAAAGAACACACGACACAGCAGGTGAGCAATCATCTAAGCCCACATGACTTGCATAATAGGCTTGTACCATATCCTGCTAAATGAATCCACCTCAGTCCATGCTGCCCTCTGCCCCACACTGCTTGACCTTCCAAACTAAACCCGACTCAGCATTTCCCAGCAGCCTGTCTGATCCCCCCAGTAAGCATGACCCACAATCCGTGCCAGTGTATTCTCAAACAGCACTGCTGCCATACAACAACCGTGAATTAGGACAAACCAATAGAATAACATATTGTTCCTCCATTCCCTTTAACCAAGGACACAGTTGGGATTGCAAACTGATCCATAACCAGAGTCTGCATTTGCAACAATTGACAACTAGCCTTCCTCTAGACTGGTAATCTCATGCCAATAATCGGTATAACTACTTGCAGCTGTCTGTTGTTGAAGATCTATGGTCGACAGCACCAATATTTGTAGTTTGCTTTGCACTAAACCACTGCTTGCCATTGACTGGTTTCCTAGTTAACTTAATTTGCTTGGGTTTCATTTGATGGCTTTCCTGCCTGTTATTTTGTTTGCCCCTCCCCTGGAGCATAGCCTCGTTACTACCGCTTTGATTGGATGACTCCTTCCACTGCTCATTCAGGGAACTACTCTTTCTCTCTTCAGCATCCCAGGGAAGATCACGTGTTTTCCTGCTCTCCCCTCTTCTTTGTCCTTATTAAGTAAGCAGACCCTCTTGTGCTCCAGGTTGTCCCATCCTCCAGCTTCCCCGCTCATCCATTCTTTCCCTTACTCCCCCTCCTAAACAGTGAAAACATGACACAAACACATCAGTCCCCTTATATTCCCAATGCCATTTCCTGGCCTTACCAGCAAGGTCATGCATCAGGTCTTTGATTAGGTGCCCCACAATGGCGTAGGCCACCGCCGCCACCACAAAGGCTGCCATGAGTAGGTAGATGAGGTACTTGGGCAGGCGGATGGCATCAAGTGGCGGGGGCTTGTAGTCCGTGTACAATGGCTCCTCCTCCACCTCTGCATATTGGAAGAGGCGCTGCGCCTCCAGGGTGTGGTTGGCATCCCAGTTGTGCAGGTCCATTGTCCTGGGTTTTCCAGTCCTGCTCGCCAATATGAACTTCAGACCCTCGCTTCTCCACCTCGCACGCCTTTTTGAAGAACAATCTACGCTGCTGGCTGCATAGGATTGTAAGTTATAATTCTAATAAAAATGAAAATGTTTCGAAGAAGTGATTTGATTTTCAGTTCTACAACTGAGCTTTGCATTATTGTTTCTGTGTTTTCATTCCTACGAGAGCTTGGTTCCTGGAACAGGAAGGACACACATTGAATGGACTCACGGCATCCGGTTCCGGAGACAAGCTCATATATAGCTTTCCAAAAATTCAAAACTGGTTTAGTCTATGATGGGTTCAGGTGTACAGGCATCATCTGAATTATTTGTAGCAAAGCATTTTTACAAAGATTTGACAGAACTGACTACACAACTGGGTCTCTCGGAGGCATGTCCTATTCTGCTATTTGTATTTTGACACTGATGCCCACGGAAACCCACAGGCTTTAATTTCATTCCATCTTTTTCTTATTGCACAAAGCTTTACTATGTGTCTTGTCTTAAATCAGTCTTTCCGGGTTGTGCTCTCCTAATTTCCTCCTTTCCCTCTTTTCACATCTGTCTTCATTTTTCTGCCTTCTATTATCACGTGACTGTTTTTTGCCTCTATCCCTCCCCTGCTTTCTTTCTCTTTTTTACATTTGTTTTCTGCTTGCTTTCGCTTATCATTCTTCCAATTTTCCTCCTTGCTTTCTGTGTCTTTTATACATCTTCTGTTCTTTAACTCGCTTCCTTCTTACCCCTTCCAAGGAGTAACCTTTAAAAAAATATTTGGAAAAGGGAGTCTGTAAATCATATATTGAAAAGCAATGCAGGGGAGATCTTGTTAAAATAAATGCTGGGAAGATATAAGACGAACGATGGCGAGATGACTTTCAGGAGACAGATCTGAAATAGATATTGACGAGAACAATATTAAGAAGATCTTTAGGAGATTGAAGTTGGGAAGATTTTGTGAATAAAACTCTCGGAGATTTGCGAAGAAATTATGCAAGATTCCAATGCAGGTCAAATTGTAATGATGGACAAAAATGAACACCATTTCCTGGAAGGTCTTTTGGAGGGAGGTGTCGGAAGAACTTTCAGATGATGTGAGCAACTGCAGACACCGAAGAGGAGAAAGACCTTGAGATATTCTTATGAATGTCACAAAGGTAGATGATGGAAGCTTCTGCAAAGCAGATCCTTGTTTAAAACTTGAGATGATCAGTGAATTTGAGGAATGAACGACGATCCAAGACGCTCAGGAACCAGGCACCTGGAACATCTTGAAGGGAATGGTTTCCTTAGAAGGAAACAATGCAAGCCTCATGAAGAACCAAGCATGCTGGAAAAGTGGTTGCTGGGAAAACGCTTGGCAAAACACAACTGTGGTCTTCAAGAGAAGTGCTGATCTGAGAAGAGTGGCCAGCTGAGAAACTTGTCATGGATGCAAGTTTCCAGCCCTCTCAATGGAATGTCACATTATGAATGAGCTCCACCATGGACCATAAAGAGTCCAGCTTGATCTTCGTTCTGCAATGAAAAAGATAGGTTTGTTCTTATGTACAGCAATTCATGCAAGGAATTTTCACAAAAAAAACATGTCACTAGATTTTCCACTACCCATTAAAAGGAGATTTTATCAGAGGCTTCAGACCTCAAACCACACTTCTTTTGATGGTTTTAAGAAACTCACCGGATTCCCATCTTCAACTTGTTTTCATTCAGAAATGCATTTGTGGATGAAGGTTGCCTAGCACATCCCCCTTTTCAGTAAATCCTCCCCTCCTCAAAGTTCCATCATGCATGTAAACATAATAGGCTGCACTTCTCAGTATTGGCTTTTAGTTTAAAACTTACTGCAAGACTTTTTCTGACTCTATGCTAAACAGTTCAGTTATCCAAGACACTTTTAAGCTCTGGAGTGTAATGCGTTTACACCAATCAAAGATCATGGGTACATCACTTTTTCTTTCAATGTTTATTCAGTGACAGACGGCATGCCTGCATACTTAAAACAGGAATACTCCAGTCAATCTTCCAGTGAACTGGTATTTTGAAGAAAGAAACTGAGATTTTGAAGAAAGAAGTGTTCACCCTTAGACCGGTGACTGGAGGTTTTGATTTTGAGCACTTTGAGAAGCTCTAGCTACTGACAATGGTCAACAGTAGGAACAGATGGAGGTCAGGAAATGTCGGAGGCTTTACTTCAACTTTGTATCACTACCTTGCAGGCATCACGCTATGCAGTCTTCCGGCTAAACGTTCCCCTCATCTCACAATATACCCTGCGTTTTGGTATAAGATTCGAGATGGAGGTTTGCTAACTGTGGAAAAAGCTGAAACTTGTTGATCTCACACTAAAATGATGACTAACAACATGCCATATATTTTAGCTATGTGTGGGTTTGGTTATCCGATGATCTATGCCTTTTTAAACAGACCTCATATGATTTTAGCTTCCTGTACAGTTACCAATCCCACCCCCAATTTCCCTTGGTCATATTATACATGGAAATGCATATGTCTTTTCCAGGTGGGTAGGCCGCATATCAGTGCTACTCTCCTATAAGATCCAATTGGAGTACTAGCCTAACATTTTTTATAAAGCGAACTCAATACCTTTGCCCCTATCCCCTTATGCTCTGGGTGACCTGTGATGATATCAGGATAAACCACAGACACAAAGACATTGACTTAATCAGGACAACTAGCTTTAAAACATGTTTGGAGAATCGTACAAGTGTGTAATTCGTCAACAGAGACCAACCATTTTGGTACAGCATCAGAGTCCAATGCCAAAATTCAGTATCCCACATATAACTGTACAAAATAGTGACACTAAAACAGATAATAGAACTCACTTTAATTGGATTTTTACTTTCTCGTACATTTTATTTAAGGTATGAGAGACAAAAAAACAATATTTCTGCAAAAGCAGGTATATCTGTAATAGGACATTTGACAATATTTTTCACAAGCCCACTCGGAAACTTGTCACACACAATGGCTGTCCATCTAAACTCGCTGGTTCTGGGAGGTGGAGCGGTTGGCACAGAAGAACACAGAGTCATCCTGACCTGCTGTGGAAGGTTTAGGTTTTGTGCCCTTTAGCGATGCCATCATTTGACAGAAACATCAGCGAAAGACATGTAAACAACAACACTGGCATCCACACCCCTCAGTTTCTAAAGCAAAACAGAGATAAGCACAATCTTATTATAAAAAATAAAAAAAAATAAAAAAAAATAAAAAAAAATCGGTCCACAGTAGTAAAAGGCCATGCCCAAACTTAGAATCTCGAACTGAGCACGGTTGTCCTTAACCGAGAGGCAAAGTCAACAGCAGCATCTGTCCAAAATAAATGAAGCTTCCATAATTACACAAAACCAAAGAATGAGCACCAGACGCCCAACAACTGTCACTCTCAGGCTCCTTTCTCCATGTCCAAATCCACACCATCCGTTCTAGCTGCCCCAAAGACCTTCCCTAAACCCATACATTGCTTTACCACCTTCACCAACTCCAAAAACACCAGAAAAAGCAAAAAAGTATACCTACGATAGCTCTCACCTGCTATTCTTTCTAGCAAAAGATTATCAAGTTCTAAACAACAATGCATGATCCTTCAACAAATTCCTAATTGCTCAAATACTCTGCAAGAGAAGTTGCTTCAGATACTGTGAAGTGAATAAATAAAATGTGTTACAACCCACTCTTCGAACCAGGACTCAAGGAACATTGATAGAGAAACATCAGGGCACCAGGGATATCTGACGTACATGCAAATGTACCGATGACGTAGAAGCAATAAATGACAAGCGCTGCAAAGACCTCTGATCCCACTAATCTCCTTAACTACTTCTCAGGATAAATGAAGATTAGATACAAAACATTTCAAGATATTAATAGCTGACTAACTGTTTTGTAATGAATAATAATGTTCGTATGTTGTGTGTGTTATACATGCTAAACCCATTTCCGTGACAACAATCCCAACTCCCAGTCCTACCTGCTCATTCACTGAGTCTCCAAATTCCTGCTGCAGTCCTGATTTATTTGTACTGGAATTCATCTGCTCCATCTGCATGGCACCAGGCTTCTCCCAAAGGTCATGGATTCATCTGCTCCATCTGCATGGCACCAGGCTTCTCCCAAAGGTCATGGATTCATGTACTCCATCTGCATGGCACCAGGCTTCTTCCAAAGGTCATGGATTCATCTGCTCCATCTGAATGGCACCAGACTTCCCCCAAAGGTCATGGATTCATCTGCTCCATCTGCATGGCACCAGGCTTCTCCCAAAGGTCATGGATTCATGTGCTCCATCTGCATGGCAACAGGCTTCCACCAAAGGTCATGGATTCATGTGCTCCATCTGCATGGCACCAGGCTTCTCCCAAAGGTCATGGATTCCTCTGCACCATCTCAGTGGCACCAGGCTTCTCCCAAAGGTCATGGATTCATGTGCTCCATCTGCATGGCACCAGGCTTCTCCCAAAGGTCATGGATTCATCTGCTCCATCTGAATGGCACCAGGCTTCCCCCAAAGGTCATGGATTCATCTGCTCCATCTGAATGGCACCAGACTTCTACCAAAGGTCATGGATTCATCTGCTCCATCTGAATGGCACCAGGCTTCTCCCAAAGGTCATGGATTCATCTGCTCCATCTGAATGGCACCAGACTTCCCCCAAAGGTCACGGATTCATCTGCTCCATCTGAATGGCACCAGACTTCTCCCAAAGGTCATGGATTCCTCTGCACCATCTCAGTGGCACCAGGCTTCTCCCAAAGATCATGTATTTTTCTGCACCATCTCAATGGCACCAGGCTTTTCGCGGAGGTCCAATGGCTAAGAAGTACGCACTCCCACTGGCACTTATCCGCTTGCCCCTTCGGTATTTGGATTGCTATGTCTTTTTGGAAAGCGTGTGGTTACTTCTTCTGGCTAAGCGGTTGCGCGTGATGGACTAGCCCTTCCAGAGTGCAGCAGCAGGTGCAGGAAGAGAGGATTTATCGCATTAAGAGGATAAGGAGAACGCATCACAAAAGCTTTCAGAGGTCACAGTAAATGCAACGTACAGGAAGAGACTGCAGACAATCTGGGATTATATTTTATTCCCTTGTATAACGCAGAAAGTGCAAGGATAAGCCTGTTGCATAATTTCATGCATCTTTCACGGAAATATTGGGGGGAGGTCTGGTGACGCTCGAAACAGAATAAATAGAGAGTTGCGGATTGCAAATCCAGTGCAGTGGAAAAGCCGCATTTTTTTAACTCCAAAAAGTGAGCAATTAGGAAGGGTTGCAATTCAGCTTTGGGGTTTAGTAATAAGCTACTTAGCAGTGTGGTGTAGAAGGAGTGGGGGACACTGGCAGAGCCATGGAGGTTATTGGAATAAATGAAGGTTGCACATGAGTGGAGTTAGTCTTTGCTGCTCGCACAGCGCTACAGCCAGCGCTAACCTGCCTCAGGGCACTCAGAGCAGAGAAGAAACCGAGGCAAGTGGCAAACACCAAGGCGAAATAGGAATTACTTTACGATACAGTCAGTGCTTGTCTTCCAGTGAATTGTGCAGGGAGAGATTCCACAGATCAGGATCTAACACACTATGGGCCTCATTAGGTGTTAAAAATGTGTGATAAAACCACACCCACAATTACGGATATCCTGGGGTGCTAGTGATAGGCAATTGCACCAGTCTACTGGTGAAAAATTACACCCTGTGCCAGTTTTCGTACTGCCCTCATAAGGGCAACACAGCTGAAAACGTTTGTTTATAGTCAAATAGAGATTTACCAGGAAATCGTAATAAGGGCTAAGGCCTCTTCTACCAAGCTGGGAATTTGACCATCCAAGTTTTTTGGGACAAAAATAGTGCAAATTCCTATACTCTTTTTTTTTTTCAAAATGTAATGAAAACTTTACACAATTGCCTTTTAAGTACGATGTATAAATTCTTGGTATCTTGTATCACTTTTTTCCCACGCAAAGGCATACTTCATGAGATACGGACAGGAAACAGGTTTGAGAAGAAAATGTTTCTCAACGAGACACCTTCTCCACATACCGGTCTCCACAGGGCAAAAAATATGCAAAATTGTGGAAAACAAAATCTCACCTGGAACCTCATTCAACTATTTCTTCTATGTCTTTTATATATCAATTGAAAACGAATCTGGGAGCTCATCGCTGATCCACCTAAAACCCATGAACACGAATCGTGATTGTCAAGATCCAGAGAACTGAAATAATACAGTGTGTGGAGTATCAGCGTACAATGAGATGTTGTCTTGCTCGAGCTGTCCTGTAAAGCACGAGATTCTTAATAAACTTGCACACATGTTTATTGAAGACACTTATAAGTTTAACTTATAATAATTGAGGTTTCCAAAGTGGCCCCGCGGTTTTTTGCTGCATCAATTACGACCAGTGGGTTTTGCTTTACAATTGTATTGAAGGGTGAAGGGTGAAGGGGGGCTGGTTGGTGAGGCTGAAGTTACGGATTTTGGTTCTAGAAACGCTGGGAGGTGCTGCAGCCAAGATGGGATATCTGTAAAACAGGATTCGACTGCCCCCTGTGGGTCAGAGCTAGGGAAGGCAGGTGAATGGCAGCTGTCCAAGCATGGCATGAGTTCACGGTTTCAGGAAGAGTTCACCGATACTGGGGCAAGGATGCAGCTGGGGGGGATGCAGAAACTCCATCCGGGCTACTGGATAGAGGGGCAAGGATGGGGCAGTAGTAAAGCTGCAGGTGCTGCAGCACTGGGTGCACCAGGGTTGTGCAGTGGTCCACAGCAGCAGAGGCAGGAGTGTAAGGAGCGCTGGGTAAGGTACCTGGATGTCAGGTAGTACAACAGCCATGCAACCCGACAGTCACACCGGCCCCTGTGAAGGAGCGTTAGAAGCCCAAAGGAAGGAGGTTCAGAGGCCTGGGTGCCGGATCTGTGGTAACAGTTACAAAGCGGTGCACTGGACTTGTAGAGCGGGCAGTGATGGATGCCAGAGTAATGAGCTGACTTCTGTATTGCAAAGTTATGTACGTCTCTGTACTGGATTACAAATAAAAACAATATGTAGGAGCACCCGGTGCCCATGATGAGCTAAGTTGAAAAGACAGCTGACAAAATAAACAAACACACACACTACTCCAAACACAAGCAGTGCAAAGAAAGCAGAGGGCATTAACCAGGGCATCATGGATTTATTGTCTTTGTGCCGGGAGCCCCTTCCCCCAGTTCATCGACAGCAGTCTATGCAAGGACATTGCGTTGCATGCGCATTGATAAGAGAAAGAAACCCATGAATGAACAGATGGATGTGCAACGCCGGCAGCAGTTATCCTGGGAGGTGTAGATACTACGGTTAGTGTTCTTGGAGGGGCTTACCGTTTGGGTTACACAAAGCCGCAAACATATTACGTGTTCCAAATGGAGGTTTTTTGGGCTCATGGGGCAGAGTCACGAGGGGGGTGACTAGTGCCCCAGGAAGCATCTGTGCTCGACAGGCACACTGGCAGAACAGGCAGAGCCTCAGTGGTTCAGGCCAGACACAGGTGTACCTAGTTGCTGCATACCAGGGAACCCTGGGTGTAATGGACAACATGTTTCCTGGAGCCACGACCCTTTCAGACATGGAAACATGTTCCGGCAGCTGTTATGTGATGGTGAAGTTTGTCATTCTCAAAGAACTGCTGCGGGTTAGTTTAGTCTTCGAATAAGGGCACCTCACTTTGCTTCCAGAAACACCCACAAAGTTCCTAACCCTGTCACGTTTCACCTACTTTTCAGAGGATACTTCGCAGCATCTTAAGGTCTTGACAACATCTGACCTTTCTTATTTTTCCCAAAAACATTTGGCCTTTCTTTTTTATTCTGCCCTCCTAGCTTCTTGTGTTTTTTCTGCCAAGTCCCGTTCATGACTTACCGTAACCACAAAACTTCCCAGTTTGGTGCACTCCCAGGCACTTGCTGATTTCACACACTTGTAACACCTTGAAAGACCTTCTGTCAAATACAGACTATAAAATGGCTCCAATCATTTGCGACCTCTACACACCATGCGGAAGGGCTACTCTAACTTACCGAAGCACAGAGGATTTAAAAAATAATCACCATCATCGCTAGGGACACGACATTGAAAATAAAGTGTGATAAGGCAACGTATTTCGGTGGATTCCTTTTAATTCAATTCATACTCCAGGAAGTTGGGTTCACACGTTATCTTACTTTCCTGGGGCTGGAGTTGCAATTTAAGGCGGACAGGGGCTTGGATTAAAGATGTGCAGGGGGGGGCCACAACTGAGAGGGAAGGCCAGACATAAGGGACTGCATCAGATGTAACAGAAATCCCAAATGTTCTATCCATGTTTGTCTGAGAGCAAGTTCGGCCTGCTAAGCCACCAGTGGTACCTTTGGAGGCCCAGTGAGGTCTACTCCACAG
Source organism: Pleurodeles waltl (assembly GCF_031143425.1). Taxonomy (NCBI): domain Eukaryota; kingdom Metazoa; phylum Chordata; class Amphibia; order Caudata; family Salamandridae; genus Pleurodeles; species Pleurodeles waltl. The sequence goes on along the minus strand of NC_090451.1, from coordinate 69,947,090 downwards.
TCCGAAGCTTACTCAGTCCATCAGCATACTGGAACTGGTCACTCTTCTCGTACTCCAACATGTCCAGCGCTACCTCACAGCTCTCTCGCACAACCCGCTCCTCGTCCCGGGCGTACGCCCGCAGGGTGTCCAGACAGGAGTCCTTGGCAATGGAGCCTAGCGCCTCGGCACATTCGTGGCGCACCATGGGGTTCTCCTGCGCAGACTCCAGCGCGGCCCTCAGCTGCGGGATGCAGGCCTCGTGCTGCATCTGCCCAAGTACATATCCAATCTCATGCCGAAAGAGGGCGCTGCCACACTTCAGTCCTGCCGAGGAATCAAGAAAAAACAAACACGCAGATTCAAAAAAAATTAGAGAGCTTCAACTAACTCCTATCGCCCAAATAAGAAATGCGTGCAAAAATAAAATCAGAGTTAACCGGTTGGTTAAATGAGCAAGGTTTCAATATGTAATGCATGCTATGTTACAGATGGAAGTTAATGATTCTTTTCTGCTTCTTAAAACTACATCGGGATCCTTGCATTCACCTCCCACCAACCACTTGAAGAGTAACTGCTTAATATTTCTCTTCTGCCCGGGTCGCCCAGTAGCTAGCGGAGGCTGTAGACCCAAAGTCTGCAGCCCTACAGGCTGTATAACCAGAATCAGGAAACAGTTTCAAACCCACAGGACTGAAACTCCCAAGACCAACTTTATAACAAGTTCACTGCGCAAGAAACGTAAAGGACAATTTCAAGATTCCAAACAAAATACCCTAAATACATTCTAATATTAAAGAAAAAAAAAAACGAATACTTTAACACTACAAACATACAGCGGACGGAAAGAAAATACAATTTTACTATGTTAAGATAGTGCTGTCTGAAATAACCTTATATTGTGGACACAACTGTGCAAATCATGAATACATCTCCTCATTAACAATTGGAACATAGTTTAGATTTCCATTATACCCAAGCTGGTCTTTCGGGTGTAAACACGATGCCTAGCCAGCAATAGATTTACTTTTATTTCATTTACACGAACTGCTAAACTGTGAGTGGATGCGTGCAAATTACTTGATGCCAAATGGACGGCAGCTATTGTGATCTTTGCTCCAAAAGGAATGAAACCATCCAATGGAAAATTGAATTTCTTATGCGTTGGTCCATGTTTTCGAAGGAGGCCAACATCACCAAAAGAATGGCTGCTTCTTCATCAATGATGCACAAGACATTTTTGCCCGGGCCACTGAAATTATGCAGCAGGAGAGGGCCACATTATGAGACAGGGTTGACCAAATTATGCACCAAAAAAAATGCACATTATGCAGCATAATGCGGCACAGTTTGTGATAGTATTATTTCATTACTTTGTCATTTTCTAGGTGGAGCGCGCAAGCGCTTTCCGATCTGTTATTATCCATCTGTGGCCTTTTCACCACGCCCATCATTTTAATTCGTTTGTGGGCTTGCATTTCAAAAATCCCTTGATGTCGTTAGTAAATGCTTTACATTTGTCCCGCCGAGGGGCGGTTTTGTTTCAGCCTTGAAGACGGACCCTGTTACATGGATAATTGCACGATTGCTGATATACTTCAGAGTGGGCAAACTACTTTTTTCTTTGGTCTCTCTCCTTCGTGCTCCATGGTGGCCAGCGTGAACAGTGCAAACTCCATTGGCGGTATTGGAGCGCTGGTCACACTAATCACACTGTTACCTAACCAGAGTCTTTTCTTTTGGTTATCCCCTTCAAGCTCCATAGCTTTCCAAAAAACACTTCAAATTGATAAATGCTCTACTTAAAAAAAAAAAAAAACCCAACCACAGATATTGGTAATGGCTCTCCAGGCACAGCGGAAGAGCCGATCCTATAATATTCACTGAACTCACGAAAACTCACCCCATGTTTTACAATCATTCTTTTTCAAAATATTTTTGCCCATTACTCAAGGCTGTGGTGATCCTAGGACAAAGGGACCACCACCAAAATGTTCAGCATGACACTCTCTCTCTTTAGGTCATCTCTGGGTCCCCACACTGGGTTAGTGGGGACCCCAAATAATAACCCCTCCCACCATTCAGTCCCTTATTATGAAGTTCTCTTATGGCTGGAACTTTTGTTTTACAGATTGGAGTAGTTTGTGTTCTAAGGGCCTTATTAGTCCAGTAGGCCTACTAGGCCTGAAAATGTGTAAGACACTACACCCTCTAGGGGCTAAATATATGGTTGCACTGCATTACTTTGTGCCATTCTATTTTCATGTGGTTATGCCCTCTAGGGACAAATTATATGGTTACATGACCATGTTTCTTACAAATGCAATTTTTATTGTGCTGCCCTTTAGGGGCTGTTCTAAGCATTACCGTCAACATAATACAATATTTGCTGCACTCAGTCATCACATAATGCTTTGCAGGGCATTCTTTTACAAAACATTTTTGCTCATAACTCAACCCTGTGGTTGTTATAGGACAATAGGACCACCTTCAAAACGTTCACCACAACCTGCTCTTTCTGTCTAGATCATCTCTGGGTCCCCACACTAGGTTAGTGGGGACCCCAAAATAATAACTCCTCCCTCCATTCAGTGTCTTTTTAGCCTCTCTAAAGGCTAGAACTTTTGTTTTACAGCTGAGAGTAGTTTGTGTTTTAACCCCTTGGGAGCCCCGGGGAGCGCTAACGCCCCCCGTTGGCCCAGCACCCCCCTCCCCTGAGCAGAGATGGAAGGGGAATTGCTTCCCCTTCCACCCCCACCTCCCCGTGGCTCAGCTTCCAGCACCTGATCGAAGGAGAAATGCAAAAGCATTTCTCCTCCGATCACGTGGAGGGGCAGAGAGGCATGAAAGGAGAGGAAAGGCCTTTCCTCTCCTTTCATGTCTCTCTGAGCATTGCTGCTGCCTGATCGCAACTAGACACAAGGGAATATTAAACACGGAGAGCGTCCCCTTGGGCTAGGGCCGCTTCTCGGGGGCATATTATTTCTAGGCCATTTCTGCCTCCGCTAGACACCAGGGACCATTTTATTAATTGTTTATTTTTTGTTTGGGGAGCGACCCCTTGGGCAAGGGTCGCTCCCGGGGGGAGGGGAGGGGGAAATTATTATTAGGCCATTTCTGCCCCCCCCCCTGAGGGCAGATCGGCCCTGCGATCTGCCCCCGAGGGGCAGAAACCACTAGACACCAGGGATTTTTTTTTTTGTACTTGCACAAAAAGGGGACCGGCCCCTTGGGAAAGGGCCGCTCTCCAGGGGGGCAAATTATTTTTAGGCCATTTCTGTCTCCCCTGGGGGCAGATCGGCCTAAAATTATTAGGCTGATCTGCCCCCAGGGGGGGGGGCAGAAAACCACTAGACACCAGGGATAATTTTTTTTATTTATTTTAATTTTTTTTATGTTGGGGGGGGGGGGGGAATTATTATTAGGACATTTCTGCCCCCCCCATTATTATTAGGACATTTCTGCCCCCCCCCCGAGGGCAGATCGGCCTATTTTTGTTAGGCCAATATGCCCCCAAAGGGGGCAGAAACCTCTAGACACCATGGATTGGTGTGTGTGAATGTGTGTGTTTTGTTTTAGGGGGTGGGGGGGGGGGGGAAGAGAGGGAGCAGCCCCTTGGGCAAGAGTCGCTCCCCATGGGGGCACATTACTGTTGGCCATAACTGCCCCCCTAGGGGGCAGATGGGCCTATTTTTGGAAGGCCCACCAGAGAAGATTTTTTTTTTTCAAATTAAGAGGTTGGGGGTATGGCCATACCCCCACCCCAAATAAATGGGGCCAAAGTTGTTCTGCCCCCAATCCACACCCCAGGGCAGAAAGTCTACTAGATGTCAGGGAATAAAAACAATAAAATAAAATAGTGGGGTGGTGGCTACCAAGCAGTATGCGTCTGGTTATGCCCCCACCAGAACTGAAGGGTCTAACAGTCATTCAGCTCTCCCCCGCACATTAAAACATCTTATCCCATGACAAGCAAGAGGACATTTGATTATTTCTGGTTTTTGTTTTACATTTGGGCCATGAGAGCTTGGTAACTCTCAAAATCGTCCCACTTGGAATGGTGAGGGATGCACTTTTTTTTTTACTTTGGGAAGCTGCATTGTAGAAAAATCCACAAGACCTAGACACATCTGAAAACTAAACATCTAGTTGATTCCAGGGTGGTGTGCTTCCCATGGACCCGCATCATTTCCTTAGCCAAAATGCCCTGCAAACCTTCAACTTTGCTGGAAAGCACACATTTTCGTGATGGAACCTTCCAGAATCTGCAGGAATCCACAAAATTCTTACCACCCAGCATTGTCTCATCTATACCGATAAAATTTCTGCTGCACTTGTCGGCCTAAAAATGTTTTTTTTCCAAACTGCCCTTTTGAACCCACTTTGGCTCCCCCTCAATTTCAACGTGTTTTTGGCTCTTTCCGGTCACAAACACTTGGCCCACCCACACAAGTAAGGTACCATTTCTATCGGGAGACTTGGGGGAGCGCTGGGTGGGAGGACATTTGTGGCCCCTCTCCGATTCCAGAACTTTCTGTCACCGAAATGTGAGGAAAAAGTGTTTTTTTAAGCCACATTTTGAGGTTTGCAAAGGATTCTGGGTAACAGAACCTGGTGAGAGCCCCACAAGTCACCCCATCTTGGATTCCCCTAGGTCTCTAGTTTTAAAAAATGCACAGGTTTGGTAGGTTTCCCTAGGTGGCGGCTGAGCTAGAGGCCAAAATCCACAGGTAGGCATTTTGCAAAAAACACCTCTGTTTTCTTTGAGAAAATGTGATGTGTCCACTTTTTGTTTTGGGGCATTTCCTGTCGCGTGCACTGGGCCTACCCACACAAGTGAGGTACCATTTTTATCGGGAGACTTGGGGGAACGCTGGGTGGAAGGAAATTTGTGGCTCCTCTCAGATTCCAGAACTTTCTGTCACTGAAATGTAAGGAAAAAGTGTTTTTTTAGCCACATTTTGATGTTTGCAAAGGATTCTGGGTAACAGAACCCGGTGAGAGCCCGACAAGTCACCCAGTCTTAGATTCCCCTAGGTCTCTAGTTTTATACAATGAACAGGTTTGGTAGGTTTCCCTAGGTGGCGGCTGAGCTAGAGGCCAAAATCCACAGGTAGGCACTTTGCAAAAAACACCTCCGTTTTCTTTGAGAAAATGTTATGTGTCCACTTTGTGTTTTGGGGCATTTCCTGTCACAGGCACTGGGCCTACCCACACAAGTGAGGTACCATTTTTATTAAGAGACTTGGGGGAACACAGAATAGCAAAGCAAGTGTTATTGCCCCTTGTCTTTCTCTACATTTTTTCCTTCCAAATATAAAACAGTATGTAAAAAAGACGTCTATTTGAGAAAGGCACTATAATTCACATGCCAGTATGGGCACCCCAGAATTCAGAGATGTGCAAAGAACAATGGCTCCTCAACACCTTATCTTGTGCCCATTTTGGAAATACAAAAGGTTTTCTTGATACCTATTTTTGACTCTTTATATTTCAGCAAATTAAGGGCCATATGTATGAACACATTTTCCCATAGACACAGAATGGGTAAAACCCTTTGCTATATCTGGCCCGAATTGCTGTATACCCGGTAGAGAATGAAAACCCACTGCAAGGTGCAGCTCATTTATTGGCTCCGGGTACCTAGGGTTCTTGATGAACCTACAAGCCCTATATATCCCCGCAACCAGAAGAGTCCAGCAGACGCAACAGTATATTGCTTTCAAATATCTGACATTGCAGGAAAAAGTTACAGATTTCAGTTGTTATTTTCTGTAGGAAACCCTTATAGGATCTACACAAATTACCCATTGCTGAATTCAGAATTTTGTCTACTTTTCAGAAATGTTTTCGTAAAAATCGGGTATGTCCCAGTAAAATGCCAAAATTGTGTTGAAAGAAATTGGGTTTTCTGATTCAAGTCTGCCTGTTCCTGAAAGCTGGGAAGCTGGTGATTTTAGCACTGCAAACCCTTTGTTGATGCCAATTTCAAGGGGAAAAAAACACAAGCCTTCTTCTGCAGCCCTTTTTTCCATTTTTTTTTTTTAAACAAAATTTTCACTGTATTTTGGATAATTTCTTGGCCTCCCTCAGGGGAACCCACAAAGTCTGGGTACCTCTAGAATCCCTAGGATGTTGGAAAAAAAGGACACAAATTTGGCGTGGGTAGCTTATGTGGACAAAAAGTTATGAGGGCCTAAGCGCGCCCTGCACCAAATAGCCCCAAAAAAAGGCCTGGCAGCTGAGGGGGGAAAAGGCCTGGCAGCGAAGGGGTTAAGGGCCTTGTTTGTAATATCATTGCAGTAGGCCTGCTAGCCCTGAATATGTGTAAAGCACTATGCCCTCTAGGGGCTAAATATATGGCTACACTGAAATACTTAGTCATTTTCTTTTCATGCGGTTATGCCCTTGAGGGGCTAACTATATGGTAAAATGACCACATTTAATACCAAATGCTATTTTAATTGTGGTGTCCTCTGAGCATTACAGTCAAATGTTTATTTCCGATAAAGGGTTTTATTGGGTTTATATGATAATTGTATGTTTTATTAATCTCCCCTTATTGCAATTATGACCATGATTCAGGCCAACTTAACATCCTTATTACATTATGATTGTTTGAGCACTCTTGTTACTCCTCCATGGCTGTCTTGTCTTGGGAATTGTGTTAGCCAGCCAGCAACTCTGGTGGTGGGGTGGTGAAAGTGGTATTCCTCTGGCATTAGCATGGCAGATTTAAATTAGGATGCTAGATGGGAACATATTCATTTTTGGCTGCAGGCAGAGTAAGAAGGTAAATGGAAGTGCTCTAGTTATATGCAGGGCCACTGGAATTATGTGGCAGGAACAGGCCAAATTATAAGGCAGGGTTGACCAATTTATGTGGCAAGAAAAGTCCAGTTACAAATTTACAACGTCAATAGCTCTAACTCAAGTCAATGCGAGACCCACTGCATTGCAAATGCTTGCTACACTTGTTAACACTCTACGGCAGAGGTCTTCAATCTTTTCAGCTCCGAGCCCCACCCCCTGAGCAAAATATTTTGAAGTCGCCCACCCCCACCAAAAATGTATGGCAAGAGTAGGGAGAGTAGGAGGAGCAGGGTGAGCTCTGTAACGGCGCTTAGGAGATTATTTCAGATGTATTTTTCTGTAGCTCACAATCCATGCTATATGTAAGACATAAAATGACTAATATAGCAAACCAAAACAGAAACTGACCAAAAACACTAGGCCACACAATTGGGGTGTTGGGAGTCTGGGTCCAAATGCAACTGCACCTAAAAAAAATGAAAACTCCACATGGTCCTCAAGGCATCTCTCTAAAGAAGCGGTTTCTATCATCTGTAATCTACAAAATGACCCCCCCAATATAGCAACACTTCCTCTGGGCTATCTCTTTGATGCCATCCAAGGATCTCACCACTTTCCTCTTACTCCTGGACCATCACTCTGAAGCTCAAGAGGTCCAGACGATTAGTGCGCCTCCTCCCTGTCACTCCCTCAGCTCACTTTGAAGGACATGTGCATGCAAACAGAGGTCGAAGTGGACGCGATCTATGGGGACCCACATGCCCCAGGCTTTTTTAATTTAACAAAAGCATACTATTCTTTAACAAACACAATCAACACTGAACAGTCATTGTGGCCCTTCAAGTGCCTCTGCGTAAAAGTAAAGGGAGGGCAGGGTTGGAGTGAAGAGAAATTTTCCTCTGCTGTGAAGATCGGAAGGAACACAAAGCTATGGTGGAAAAAGGCATTCTCACTAGGGTGCCTGCACCCCAAAATAATGTAAATGTGTGCAATTGGTTAATCACCAAGGTGCATATTTACAAGCCCCATGTCGCAGGGGTTTGCCCTACGCCACCAGGAAAGGGCAGAAATGTCCCAGATCTACAAGACAGGGCACATTTCTGTCCTCTCCCCAAGCGTTGGCACACAAATGGCTGCCATGCACCAATGCAGGCACCCTTGCACAGTGGTGTCTGCGTTGTGGGGAGGATTGATTCTGTGCAGGAAAGGACACCTTCCTGCCCAAAACAATCAATGGAGGCAATTTCCTTCTTCTATGTGTGCTGCATTCTGCAGGGAGAAATAATGTTATTTCTCCCTGTTGCACCTCCCTGGGGAGGCATAGGGTTTTGACTCATCCCCAGGTTTACAATTTCTCGTACATCTGGGAATGTATAAAATTCCATGGGTGTTACATGGGAACACCCACTGTAATGTCCATGGCATGCCTCACTAACACAATGTGAGGCAACGCAGCGACGTGCACTGCAGTCTCACGCCATATCCACAAGGACATGAAAAACCACACAGGGTCGCTTTACGTGGGCTTGTAGATATGGGTCTGTAGTTTGTGCCACAGGAGTGACGCTTCAGTGGCAGAGCAGGGCTTGTAAATTTGCCCCCAAATGTAAAGGCTGTTTAGAGGCCAGTTTAGGCTTTAATTGATGAAGTCACCTGAGGCTTCATGGGGCATAATGAGTTACTCTTTTTGATACATAAAGTCAGGGTGTTATAAATTGAGTTCTAGAAAATGTATTTTTGATAGACAAATGTTTGCACTAGGTATAGATTACCTATTACTAAAGTATGTGGAGAAAGCACCTGTTTTATCTTCAAATACCAAATCATTTAGCAGCAGTCTACCTTACACACTGTGAATAATACCATTTTAAAATAATGACTTGCATATTCGTAGTGCTTTCTGGTCCAGACTGAGACCTTGTAGCACTATAAATACACAAGTGTCCATTCCTCACATCTGCAGTTGTCTTATTACACAAATAATGTATTTCTATAAGATTAGTTTACCTTGCATTTATTTTTCTTTTAAGCATTCTGCATTATTTTATATGCAGTTAACTGAAAGTGAAAAACAAAACACTTGAAGAATATTTTGGTCTTTTTAGCCACGTTTCTGACCCTGCACCATGTTGCTAAAAGTAAAAAAATATCCTGTGTATTGATTTTCCTCTTTCAGTTTCCAGGATATAAAATAATACAGAATTCTTAAACGAAATATAAACACAGGTTTAGCTAATCAGCTATCAATACATTATTTTACATTACATTCTGCATGTATGTTTTTTTAAACACTTCAAGGACTGGATGTAAACGAAGACAGTCTTGAAACTTGCCAATTCTCGCTTCCAGGCCATCTTCATTTACAAGTACTTGTTGAGCCATCTGCGCCCCCCTGGGAATGCATCCACGACCCTCCCCAGTTTGAAGACATATGCTCTACTGGTTTAGATTGCAACTTATGGGTACCAGTTTAACATGGAACTATAGCAACAAGCAACAGAAAGCAGCATGTGTTGCTGCATTTTTTAGCAACTTTTGAACCTTTTGAGCTAGAAACTTTTTTTGTTAAAATTGACAGATTATGCAACAGATGATGGATTATGCTCAAAATGCATCAAATCAAAAATGATGCAAAAACACCGCAGCCATACAATCACATAAATCCAGGGGCCTTATTTCACCACAGACCAAACTCCGACACTGACATGAAATGGCCTTAAAGGAGAAGGGATGGAAGCAAAACTAATGACAGCTGGAAAAAAAAAAAAAATCTGCAAACTATTGTTTTGTCTAGTAATCTGAAGAACAAGTATGGGAGTACAAAGTTTAAAAGTTGGAGAGAATACCTGTGGCCGATGATGACTAGATGATGAATAAAAAGGAGAAAAAGACTTGGCATTTTCTTAAGGAACAAGGCAGATGAAAAATCCAAGTAAAAGTAACAAAGTTTTACTTTCTTTAGAAGTCTAAAAATATTTCCAAGAACGTTTCTTCTACTTAATTTCTGCTACTTAGTTCTTCTGAACCCAAGACACATTTGGTTTACTGAATCCATTAGACGCAAGTAGGCTATCAGACGAATTTTAAAAAGTAGCTCCAATGTGAATAATGTTTGCAGTATGGTAAGTCTTGCCTTGTTCCTGATTTGCAAGACCTGAGAGGGGGAGGGTTGGTGCTGCGGCAGACGTCCAACACAGGATCTTCTGGTTCACCAAGCCCTTCAGTTCCTTCTGCAAACAACCTACATGAAAACAGCCACTACTAGGAGAATGCTGAAAGTCAATGGCTCTGCCCATTATCGGACTTACTCATATACTAACCACTTGGAACACTTAGCCAGGCATGCTGGCCTACTCCAAGCTGCCACTGTTATCTCCACGAGGAACCTTTACTCACTTTGAAACAGCCGCTTTAATGAAGGTATGGAACGGGTTGTTCGCTGGGGAGCCAGAACTCAGAAGACTAACATGTGCCCGTTACGGGGCAGAGATGAGAAATGGGTAGTTATAATGAAGACCAATAAAATGAAAGACAATAGTGACTAATAGAAGCCAGGGATGAACACTTTCAAATCTGCCGGTCAAGGAGAACTCACCATCGGCCAATGCCAGCACGGCTGCTTCCCCACCCAGGTTCCGAAGAGCAAACATGGCCCGGTACCGGTCAAAGAGCGGCAGAGAGTCATCCAGGAGCGCCGCTCTCAGTTTCACCACATCCTTCTCTTCAAGAGGGGGAGCCGGATCCACAGACTGAAAAGGGTTCGCATCAGGGTTATCTTTGTTCTTCTGCAGCCACTCTATCCTCCTCACAGCCAGCTGGCAGGTCTCCGCCACCTGGGAAGGTAAAACCACAAGAATACAGTGAACCAGTAACAATGAAGCAGCACGTCCATGGAGGACTGATTTGGGAAGCCTTTCCTCCACCTACCTTCCCACTTAAACACACTCACACACAATACTACTTGTGTTTCAGATGCTCAAGCTACAACAAAAATGTTCTCTCTAGTTGGGTTCACGATATATCATATACTCAAGTGAATACATTTCTAAATAATCATACAAAACCTACAGAAACATTTCTCAATATTTACTGGATGTCACTGGACTAGCACAATGCTCAGAATCTCAGGGATTCTTTGTGTAATAATGAAAATGTCACTTACCCAGTGTACATCTGTTCGTGGCATTAGTCGCTGCAGATTCACATGCTGTGCATAGTCCGCTGTCTGGTGTTGGGTCGGAGTGTTACAAGTTGTTTTTCTTCGAAGAAGTCTTTTCGAGTCACAAGACCGAGGGACTCCTCCTCCTTTGTTTCCATTGCGCATGGGCGTCGACTCCATCTTCTATTGTTTTCCCCGCAGAGGGTGAGGTAGGAGTTGTGTATGTTAGTAATAGTGCCCATGCAATGGAATGAATAAGTATGTACAAAATAAAGTTTAAGAAATATATTTACAAATGTACAAATGTTGAAGATTACTTCCATACGGCTACAGGCTCCCGGGGAGGCGGGTGGGCGCATGTGAATCTGCAGCGACTAATGCCACGAACAGATGTACACTGGGTAAGAGACATTTTCAGTTCGGTGGCATGTGTAGCTGCAGATACACATGCTGTGCATAGACTAGTAAGCAGTTATCTCCCCAAAAGCGGTGGCTCAGCCTGTAGGAGTGGAAGTAGTTTGAAATAAAGTTCTTAGTACGGCTTGACCTACTGTGGCTTGTTGTGCGGATAGCACGTCTACACAGTAGTGCTTAGTAAATGTGTGAGGCGTAGACCATGTGGCCGCCTTACATATTTCGTTCATTGGAATATTTCCTAGGAAGGCCATGGTAGCGCCTTTCTTTCTGGTTGAGTGTGCCTTTGGTGTAATGGGCAGCTCTCTCTTTGCTTTAAGGTAGCAGGTTTGGATACACTTAACTATCCATCTGGCTATACCCTGTTTTGATATTGGGTTTCCTGTATGAGGTTTTTGAAATGCAATAAACAGTTGTTTTGTTTTCCTAATTAGTTTTGTTCTGTCAATGTAGTACATTAGTGCTCTTCTGATGTCTAATGTATGTAGTGCCCTTTCAGCTACTGAGTCTGGCTGTGGAAAGAACACTGGTAGTTCTACTGTTTGATTTAAGTGGAACGGTGAAATAACTTTTGGAAAAATTTAGGATTGGTTCTTAGAACTACCTTATTTTTGTGTATTTGAATAAAAGGTTCCTGTATAGTAAACGCTTGAATTTCGCTTACTCTTCTTAGAGATGTAATGGCAACGAGAAATGCAACCTTCCACGTTAAGAATTGCATTTCGCAAGAATGCATGGGTTCGAAAGGTGGACCCATGAGTCTTGTTAAGACGATGTTGAGGTTCCATGAGGGAACAGGTGGTGTTCTTGGTGGTATAATTCTTTTGAGGCCTTCCATAAACGCTTTAATGACAGGTATCCTAAATAGTGAAGTTGAATGGGTAATCTGCAGGTATGCAGAAATTGCCGCGAGGGGTATCTTTATGGAAGAGAAGGCCAGATTTGATTTCTGCAAATGTAGTAAGTATCCTACTACATCCTTTGGAGATGCATGTAATGGTTGAACTTGATTACTATGGCAGTAGCAAACAAATCTTTTCCATTTACTTGCATAGCAGTGTCTAGTGGATGGCCTTCTAGCCTGTTTTATGACCTCCATACATTCTTGGGTGAGGTTTAAATGTCCGAATTCTAGGATTTCAGGAGCCAGATTGCTAGATTCAGCGATGCTGGGTTTGGATGCCTGATCTGTTGTTTGTGTTGTGTTAGCAGATCTGGCCTGTTGGGTAGCTTGACATGGGGTACTACTGACAGGTCTAGTAGTGTTGTGTACCAGGGTTGTCTTGCCCATGTTGGTGCTATTAGTATGAGTTTGAGTTTGTTTTGACTCAATTTGTTTACTAGATTTGGAATGAGAGGGAGAGGGGGAAAAGCGTATGCAAATATCCCTGACCAATTCATCCATAGAGCATTGCCTTGAGACTGCCCGTGTGGGTACCTGGATGCGAAGTTTTGGCATTTTGCGTTCTCCTTTGTTGCAAATAGGTCTATTTGAGGTGTTCCCCAAAGGTGGAAGTAAGTGTTTAGAATTTGGGGGTGAATCTCCCATTCGTGGACTTTTTGGTGATCTCGAGAGAGGTTGTCTGCTAGTTGATTCTGGATCCCTGGAATAAACTGTGCTATTAGGCGAATGTGGTTGTGAATCGCCCAATGCCATATCTTTTGTGCCAGGAGGCACAGCTGTGTCGAGTGTGTTCCCCCGTTTGTTTAGATAATACATTGTTGTCATGTTGTCTGTTTTGACAAGAATGTATTTGTGGGTTATGATGGGTTGAAATGCTTTCAACGCTAAGAACACTGCTAACAATTCTAGGTGATTTATATGCAACTTTGTTTGATGTACGTCCCATTGTCCTTGGATGCTGTGTTGATTGAGGTGTGCTCCCCACCCTGTCATGGAAGCATCTGTTGTTATCACGTATTGTGGCACTGGGTCTTGGAAAGGCCGCCCTTTGTTTAAATTTATACTGTTCCACCATAGAAGCGAGATGTAAGTTTGGCGGTCTATCAACACCAGATCTAGAAGGTGACCCTGTGCCTGTGACCATTGCGATGCTAGGCACTGTTGTAAGGGCCTCATGTGCAGTCTTGCGTTTGGGACAATGGCTATGCATGAAGACATCATGCCTAGGAGTTTTAATACCATCTTTGCATGTATTTTTTGTGTCGGATACATGGCTTGTATAACCTTGTAAAAATGTTGAACTCTTTGTGGACTTGGAGTGGCTATCCCATTTGTTGTGTCGATGGTCGCTCCTAAGTATTGTTGTGTTTTGCACGGCAGAATGTGTGATTTTGCATAGTTGATGGAGAAACCGAGTTTGTATGACATACTCTGTGTGGTGTGAACACTTTGTTAGGGAGTTGGTTTTGATTAGCCAATCGTCTAGGTAGGGGAACACATGTATTTGCTGCCTTCTGATATGTGCAGCTACTACTGCTAGGCATTTCGTAAATACTCTTGGTGCGGTTGTTATACCGAACGGCAACACTTTGAATTGGTAATGTATTCCCTTGAATACGAACCTTAGGTATTTCCTGTGCGAGGGATGTATCGGTATGTGGAAATACGCGTCTTTTAGATCGAAGGTTGTCATATAGTCTTGTTGTTTTAGCAGTGGTAATACGTCTTGTAGCGTGACCATGTGAAAGTGTTCCGATTTGATGTAGATGTTTAGTGTTCTGAGATCTAAGATTGGTCTCAGTGTTTTGTCTTTTTTTGGTATTAGAAAGTACAGTGAGTAAACTCCTGTGTTCCTTTGTGTACGTGGTACAAGTTCTATTGCGTCCTTTTGCAGTAATGCCTGAACTTCTAATTCCAGAAGGTCTAAATGCTGTTTTGACATGTTTTGTGTTTTTGGTGGGACATTTGGAGGGATTTGGAGAAATTCTATGCAATAACCATGCTGGATAATTGCTAAGACCCAAGTGTATGTTGTTATCTCCTCCCAAGCTTTGTAAAATTGGCTTAGTCTCCCCCCCACTGGTGTTGTGTGAAGGGGTTGAGTGACTTGTGAGTCACTGTTTGGTTGTAGGGGTTTTGGGACCTTGAAATTTTCCCCGGTTTCTAGGGAATTGTCCCCCTCTGTACTGGCCCCGAAAGCCTCCCCTTTGGTACTGTCCTTGGTAGGTAGACGGTGTAGATTGTGAGGTGTTGGTTTGTGTGGCTTGACCCCGAAACCCCCCTCTGAAGGGTGTTCTGCGAAATGTGCCAAAAGTGCCTCTGCCCTGCGGGGAATAGAGTGCGCCCATGGCCTTGGCTGTGTCAGTGTCCTTTTTCAATTTCTCAATTGCCGTGTCCACATCAGGTCCAAACAATTGTTGTTCGTTGAACGGCATATTGAGCACTGCTTGTTGTATCTCGGGTTTAAACCCGGATGTGCGCAACCATGCGTGTCTTCTTATGGTTACCGCGGTATTTATTGTTCTTGCAGCTGTATCCGCTGCATCCATAGAGGAGCGTATTTGGTTATTCGAGATATTTTGTCCCTCCTCGACTACTTGTTTTGCTCGTTTCTGTAATTCTTTGGGTAGATGCTCGATGAGATGTTGCATCTCATCCCAATGGGCTCTGTCATATCACGCTAGGAGCGCCTGAGAGTTCGCGATGCGCCACTGGTTTGCAGCTTGTACAGCAACCCTTTTTCCAGCTGCGTCGAACTTGCGGCTCTCTTTGTTCGGAGGTGGGGCGTCGCCTGATGTGTGCGAGTTGGCTCTCTTGCGAGCTGCCCCTACTACAACTGAATCTGGTGGCAGTTGTGATGTGATAAAAGCAGGGTCTGTGGGCGGTGCTTTATATTTTTTCTCCACCCGTGGAGTTATCGCTCTGCTTTTGACAGGGTCTTTAAAGATCTGTTTTGCGTGCCTTAGCATTCCCGGGAGCATAGGCAGGTATTGATAGGTGCTATGGGTGGAGGAGAGGGTGTTGAAAAGGAAGTCATCCTTGACAGGTTCTGAGTGTAACGACACGTTATGGAACTCTGCTGCCCTAGCTACCACCTGTGCATACGCTGTGCTGTCCTCAGGTGGTGAGGGCTTGGTAGGGTACAACTCAGGACTATTGTCTGATACTGGGGCGTCATATAGGTCCCAAGCGTCCTGGTCATCTTGGCTCATGGTGGTATGAGCTGGTGAATGTGACGGAGTTTGTGCCGGTGATGTATGAGTTACAGGTGGAGGAGAGGGTGGTGGAGTTACTTTCTTCACCACTTTTGCTGGTGGTGTTTGTTCTTGAGTTTGGAACTCGAGTCTCCTTTTCCTCCTGATTGGGGGAAGAGTGCTGATCTTCCCTGTCCCACTCTGTATGAAGATCCGCTTTTGAGTGTGGTCTACATTAGTGGTTTGTAACTCTTCTTCAAATCTGTGTTTGCGCATTTGAGAGGACAGTGATTGTTCCTCTGAATATGAGCTGGCAGTCGGTTCGGTTGCAGGGCGTTTTGGAACCGAAACTGTGTCTTTGCTTGCTTTCGGCTCCGAAGAGAATTTTCTCTTTTTTGTAGTCGAGCTTTCTCGGCGTCGATCATCCTCGGTGCCGCTGTCTCTGCGTCGAGCAGCTTCGGTTCCGCTGTCTCGGCATCGACCCTTTTCGGCAGCACTTTCTCGGTCCCGAGATTGCTGCGTGCCTGTGTCTCGACCCGAGTCGGACGATCTCGGCACCAGTTCGCCCTTTTTCGGTGCCGATGGACGGTCACCTATTTTATGGGTTGAGCCATGGCCTGTTGGCAGTGGCATCCCCTGGGCCTTGTCTGTTTTCCCATGTGGTGTTTGTTTTGACGTCTTACTCACGGTTTCTTCGACGTCGAACCCCTCCGAGTCCGATTCATGGATAGAGATGGCTTCCTCTTCTTCTCCTTGTTCCTCGAACTCTTGTTGTCCTGTCGGCGTGGACGCCATTTGCAATCTTCTGGCTCTTCGGTCACGGAGCGTCTTTCGGGACCGAAACGCACGACAGGCCTCACACGTTTCTTCCTTGTGCTCGGGCGACAGGCACAAGTTACAGACCAAATGTTGGTCTGTATATGGATATTTGCTGTGGCATTTAGGACAGAATCGGAACGGGGTCCGTTCCATCGGTGTCGATGTTACACGCGGTCGGGCCGACCAGGCCCCGACGGGGGGTCGAAGTTACCCCGAAGGGCTACCGGAGCTCTTCACGATTCGGTGTCGATTCTATCTAACCCGATACCGAACGAAACAATACCGACGTAGTTTTCCGAAGTTTTGACTATCTTTCCGTCCCGAAACCCAGAGCGAAAAGGAACACGTCCGAACCCGATGGCGGAAAAAAAACAATCGAAGATGGAGTCGACGCCCATGCGCAATGGAAACAAAGGAGGAGGAGTCCCTCGGTCTCGTGACTCGAAAAGACTTCTTCGAAGAAAAACAACTTGTAACACTCCGACCCAACACCAGACGGCGGACTATGCACAGCATGTGTATCTGCAGCTACACATGCCACCGAACCTAATGTTACCCCAATGTACTAGGTGTAAAGAGGGAATCCCTCTCTTATTTGCTTGTGGTTACTACTGAGAAGATCACCCTTCGATAGCCCAGTGAACAGGCACTGTCGCATCACGATCACATTACAATAGGGTCACAAGAAGATCTCTCCCTATAAGTAAAATGGTAAAGATCACAGGCGTTCTGAGGAATATACACCTTGCAAAGACAATGTTTCATTTCAGAGGATCTGGAACATATTACAGCACAGAAAGTATAGTGGAGAGCGAGTTGGGCAGGCATTTACCTCTATTACAGGATCTGTGCAATACTCCCTCAGGAGATCCAGGGATTCAGGACTACCAATAGCTCCCAGTGCCTCTCCTGGAAGGAAAGAAGGAGACAATAACTTTAGCCATGGAGGAAGAACGCAGACATGATGCCCAGTACATGTCCTATTAACTGTGGAACGAGCCACGGAGAGGTGTGATGTGCAGAATACTGAAGCAGCTACACTTGAGGACCGTAAACATCAGTGAGTGCAAAGCATCACCCTCTCACCACCCAAAGACTATTACATCACATGGTATAACAGTAAGACGACGGACCACGTGATACACGGATATTCTATTTACTTCCAGGTCAGCCAGCAGCAATAAACACAACTGCTCTTTTTATATGAGCAGCATGACCAACTTTGAGCTCGACCTAAAAAAATATGGTAGTGAAATATCAATCAGAACTACCTCTTGGGCAACGGGAAGCACTGACCGAACAGTTGAGCTTTCATAGAGTTAGAAAGTGTGAGATGCTGTGATAGCAAAGGCTTAATCTGGGTCCTTGCAACCTTCACTTGCAGCACACAGGTTCAAGGTGAGCTTCTGTCAAATTATGAGAGTTCTCCGGAAATAAAATTCTTCTTCTATGTTTTAAGCAACTTCAATAAAAGTTTTTATGAAACAAAACAAGGAGTTACAGAAAGTTGTTAACCACATTGTGAACCAAAATACACGTGTCAGTCATAGTGAATATTACTATATTGCAACAAAAACTTTTAACTATCCAATTTTCAAACACTGTTCACCACAAGTGATGAAACAAAACCTCTAAGAAGGGAAAGCAGTAAACAAGGCAATTGTTTTATCACATGGTTTGGGACTGTCCGGTGACCCACTGTACATGGGAAGCTGTGACAGGGATCATCTCCAACCTAATGGGCCAAATTATATTCCCCACACTGGAAACACGTTTGCTCAGCTTCAGACCAAACACTAAAGGGTATAAACATATGCACAGGTTCATAGACCAAGTCCTAGTAATCTTTAAAAGGCAAATAGCAATGTCCTGGAAGGCCTGTGCAGCACCTGACACGAAAAGCTGGTTTAGGGACTTATTGAAATGGACCGAAGTGGAAGCAGATGTTATCATAAAGATCAGTGCTTTAAATGGGCCGGTACTGAGTACCGTCAATTTTTTTTGTGAGAGGGAGAGTACCGGCACACCTCAAGAAAAATATAACACTTTTAATTGGAGAGTACCGGCACTTCTGGAAAACAAGCAGGTACTCTGGCACAGAGTACCTGCACTTTAATTTTTCCATTTCAAGCACTGATAAAGACCCAACTGCGGAGCGAAGGGGGCCCAATTGCTACTATCTTGGATATGTCAAATCTAGAAGTCAAACATGACGGTAGACCGCACTGAGAGTCAACATGCCCCCTACACTGATTTTGGGGGAAGATAGGACCACCACCGGCGCAAACATGAGCATAGCAAAATCAGGCTGACCTGCAGTCAAGCCCCTGGATACCATAGCCAGGACTGTATAGTTATGGAACTAGCAGAAGGGGTGTACATGAGGCCACTGCATAGATCAAGCAGCCAAGTGCTCCCATATCCCCACCCTCATGAATGTGCACCTAAGTAGAACGTGTTATCAGTGCAATGCTTATATATAATAATATATATGTGTGTGTCTGTTTCACAATCTGCACACCTTCACGCAGCAGCGGCCCAGCTACTATAGGTGCATTACTTCACCATGATTCTCTGTATATAGGCAGTGACCAGTGTGGTCTGTTGTCACCTAAATGGAACTCCATAAAGAAATGTAAAAAACGAAATAAATAAAAGCAACCTTGTGTAGTGTTGGTAAATGCCTACCGTTCTCGAATGCCGTGCGCTGGAAATTCCACACGCGCTGGTATGTGTTAGAGGCATTCGAGAACGGAGGTAGTGACGGTTTTGAACGGCGGACGGAGCAACTGCACGTCTCCCTCTTTGTCCATGTACTTGAAGAAATAAAGTAATTTCTAGACTCACTCGGAGTGGAGATTCTTACAATTGGCGACGAGGGGAAGAATTTATCCGAACGTGTCATCTTGAGGAGTGTGCTGCACAGTGGGTAGCCACTATTCTGGGGCTGTGAAGCATTTTGGGCTGCAGCTGAAGATCGACTTTTCTACACTGTGAGTTAGGAGCTGGGAAACATGTTTGCAGCAGTCTAAGATCATCGTTGAGTGAAGCAGTGACTGTGTGGGTGTGTACTACTACCGGGACTGCCTCCAACTGACGTCATCCTGTTTCTGCGGCCATTTTGGATTGGTCAAAACGTGACCATGCAGCATTTCTAAGTGGCGGCCATTTTAAGTTGGGATAGTTCTACAAACAGAGCGGCAGCCATTTTAATTTATACGTTATTTATGCGGCAGCCATTTTAAATTGGGAAAGTACGTGCTAACAAATTTATGGCTAGCTTGACTATCATTAAAAATTGCCTGTAGTTTTTTTTATTAGTTTAATACATCTTTTAAACCATTTGTAACCAACTATTAGCAATTATAGTGGTTACCTCTACTTAAGTGGATAATTTTAGAAGGGAGACAGTGCAAATACATGGCGGCGAACAACCCATGGAACTTATCACCTCCACAATCATTTATTCCTGTTACTGGTTCACCTATATTAAAATGGGAGGAATGGAGTGAATATTTCAGGAATTATATCTCCGCCATTGAGTAGGAAGAAGAACTTTCTGCTGAAAAGAAATATAGGATCCTCTTACATTGTTTAGGACCAGGTGGTCTGAAAATTTTCAAAAACATTAATAAGAAACCTAGGCAAGCGGGTGATGGTGATCTGTATAAGAATGCACTTGAAGACTTAGATAACTATTACAGACCTAGAGTTTGCATAGCTGTGGATCGCTATAAGTTTTTTCATCGGAAGCAAGGGAAGGAAGAACCAGTAGAGAATTACGTGTCTGCCTTAAAGAATTTAGCAATAAATTGCAGATTTGGTGATTTACATGACAAACTTATTCCTGACCAGATTGTTATGCAATCGTCAAACTCGAACGTTCAAGACAATCTGTGGGCCAAAGGTGAAAGCTCTTTGCAGAAGGTCATTGACATTGTAAAAAGGGCAGAACTGACAGGAAGGTGTGCGAAAGAAGTTTTAAATGAAAATAAAAGAGAGGAGACCATAATTGCAAGAGTGAAAGGAAAGAATAACACTAAAGATTTTAAGAAGAGAAGCACAGGGAGAACAGGAACAGAATCTAAGAATTTTAAGTCTGATGATAAAAAGAAGTGTTACAGATGTGGCAGTTATGATCACTTGGCGAATGATAAATTGTGTCTGGCAAAGAAACAGAAATGTTTAAAATGTGGTATTGTAGGCCATTTCCAAAAAGTGTGTCAGAGAAAGAATGGGGGTAGCAAAATCTTGGATCTGGAAGACACAAATTCTTCTGAGGATGATGATTTGAACATGTGTATTTTGTGTGTAAATTCTTCTGACGAAGACACTATTCTTTGTATGAGACAAGAAGAGAAAAATAGAATGAAAAAAACAAGTTGTGAGATTATGTTGGGAGGAGTGACTATGCGCATTGTAGTAGATTCAGGGTCTCCATACACTATTATTAATCAAAATGTGTGGAAAAGAAGTCTCAAACATATTGTGGGTGAAGAGTTATGTTCACCAGACATAACAGTCAAGACATTTACTGGGGAAATTATCGAATTGTTAGGCTACAAGGAATTGAAATTCCAGTATAAGAACAGAGAAATGATCGGAAAATTGTATAATGCAGTCACTGGCCCTTCCGTTTTGGGATGGATTGATCAGAGGAAATTGGGTATAATATTGGACCCCAATAATCCTGAACCGGTATGGTCTATAGAAAAAGGGGTAGGAATTGGTCAACTGGTTCTGCAGAAATTCTCCAAAGTATTTACGGGAAAGATTGGCAAAATGAAAGGCTTTATGCACCTTATTCATTTAAAAAAGGATGCTGTGCCACAGGTGCATAAAGTAAGAAATATTCCCATTCCCTTAAAGGAAGATGTTAAACTGCAATTGGATAAATTACAAGAAGAGAAAATTATAGAACCTATTGAATCTTCTGAGTGGGTGGCCCCATTAGTTGTGGTGAAGAAAGCCAATGGGGGTTTACGATTATGCATTGATTTGAGAGATCTTAATAAGAATATACTAGTTGATCAATTCCCCTTACCACATATTAGTGAAATGTTATCACGCACTAGAGGAATGAAATGGTTTTCCACCATTGATTTAAAAGCGGCCTATCATCAGGTACGGTTACATCCCAGTAGTAGGGACTTGACTGCTTTCATTACACCCTTTGGATGTTACAGGTTTCGGCGAGTGCCATTTGGTTTGGCATCGGCAGCAGCCATGTTCCAAAGGTTAATGTGCTCAATTCTTGCAGGAATAGATAATACAATGGTCTTCCAAGATGATATCCTGGTGATGGGGAGGTCTAGAGATGATCATGATCAGACCTTATTAAAAGTATTGAATATGTTGGATGAAAAGGGCCTGACGGCAGAATTTGGTAAATGCAAATTTGCTTGTGACCATGTCAATTACTTGGGGCATGTTGTATCTGCTCAGGGAATTAAACCTAAGGAGGAGTTATTGTCTGCAATAAGCAAGGCACCTAATCCTCACAATAAGGATGAGGTTCGTGCTTTTCTAGGTTTCGTAGAATTCTATTCCAAATTTGTTAATAACTTTTCTACGAAAACATATGATTTAAGGCAATTGCTCAAAGTAAGGAACAAGTTTTTGTGGACAGAGGCGTGTCAAAATGCTTTTGACATGTGGAAAAATGATATTTGCAAAGCTCCACCTTTGCAAGGCTTTGATCCAAGTCTTAGATGTGTCATTACAACGGATGCTAGTTGCAAGGGAATAGAAGCGGTTCTCACCCAAATAAATAAGGAGGGGTATGAAGACACTATTGCTTTTGTCTCACGTTCATTAACTCCTACTGAAGAGAAGTATTCAGTTATTGAGCGGGAGGCACTTGCATGTGTATGGGCATTGGAACATTTTAGACAGTATGTGTGGGGTACCACAGTCATATTAAGATGTGACCACAAACCACTTGTGAAGGTTTTAACCACAAAGGGGTTGTATAAGGCTTCTCCTAGGCTTGCCAGAATGTCTGTACGATTGTTTGATTACAACTATGCGGTGCAATACTTACCTGGAGTGAAGAATATAGTTGCAGATTTTTTAAGCCGCATGCCTTTGCCATCCAACGATACGGATGAGTTTCAGAATTCTGATGAAGATAGTAAAGATGACATGTGGGTGGCTATTGTAGAGGAAGGTGTATGCAATGGTATTATGCGAGATGAATGGAATACAGAGCAGAACTTGGATGAGGGGATGAAAGAATTGAGTGCCATGATTACTAAAGGGTGGCCGTTAAAGAAAATGGTTAATAAAAATGTGTTACCTTTTTGGGAAGTAAGGGACTAATTAACTATGGAAGATGGTTTATTTCTTAGGAATGGGAAGGTTATACCTCCCATCACCTTAAGGGGGAAAATTCTTGAGATTTGTCACGAAGGCCATCTTGGCATAGGGAAAACTAACAATAGAGTGAAACATTGGTACTGGTGGCCGGGGATAGATAAGGAGGTAGAAAGAATGGTGAGAGATTGCCATGTTTGTGAAAATGCAGATAAAACACATGTGATGTTGAGACCACCTTTACATCCCATTCCTTCTCCCAACATGTCATGGGAAAGAGTAGGTATTGATGTGATGGGACCAATTGGTGACGGTGAAGAGCAAACTTTCCTGTTAGTGCTTGTAGATCACTTTTCCAAGTGGCCAGAGGTAGGTATTGTAAGGAAGGCTGATGTAAACAGTATCATCAAATTTATGGATGACATTTTTGTAACAGAGGGTTTACCAAAATGTATTGTGTCGGACAATGGGACACAATTCACGTCTTCTGCTTTCCAAGATTATGTGGGAAGGAATGGAATAAAACATCATACTACTTCAATTTACCATCCTGCAGGTAATGGTTCTGTAGAAAGATTTAACCGTGTACTTAAAGGAATGATTCAATGGTCTAATTGCAACAATTTAGTTTGGGAAAGAGAATTATGGAAAAACTTGTGGGCCTTTAGGATTACTGCTTGTGACAGTACAAATGCCAGTCCGTTTGAACTCATGAGGGGTAGAACTCCCATGTCAAAGGATAATGTTGGTTGGCTCAAAGCTGCTAAAAGAGTAGAATGGTGTCCGGAGGAGGTGAAGACAAATATTGAGAAAGCTCAGGATAAATATAAGAAGTATTATGATGACAGACACAAGTGTAAGGAGGTTAAATTGTGTGTTGGAGATGTTGTGAGAGTCAAGAGCAATAAACACACTGTGAAAGGCCAAAGTAAATTTTCTTCCCCCATGAGAGTAATTGCTGTGTACAATAATTCAGTGCGACTCAATGATGGTAAAGTGTGGCATGTATCTGCTTTGTCATTATGTAAAAGTACTGGAGTCACCTTGGGAACGGAGACTAGTACTCCGAAAAGTCATATGTGGAAAGAATGGTTGGAAGAGAAGAATGAGGGAAGAGAAGAACATGTTCATCAATGTCAATATAGAGAGAATTCAGGAAGTACTGATGATTGTCTTCTTCCATCAAATGATCGGAGGTCATCTAACAGTTCCAGTGACTCTAGTAGATTGGAGGGAATCCATTGTAGGAGTGGTAGGTGGAGTAGATCTGGCAGGAGAATTGTAAAACCAAACAAGTTAAAAGATTATTATTCATGGTAATGTTCTATAGAAACTGTTTATTAGGATGTGTTCAACTGTTTTATTTATAGGTTTATATCTATTTATAGGATTATATATGGTTATCGTCATATTGTTTATATATATATATATATATATATATATATATATATATATATATATATATATTGTTTATTTTCATATGGTTTCTTCTGTAAAGAGAGAAGATATGTAGTGTTGGTAAATGCCTACCGTTCTCGAATGCCGTGCGCGGGGAATTCCACACGCGCTGGTATGTGTTAGAGGCATTCGAGAACGGAGGTAGTGACGGTTTTGAACGGCGGACGGAGCAACTGCACGTCTCCCTCTTTGTCCATGTACTTGAAGAAATAAAGTAATTTCTAGACTCACTCGGAGTGGAGATTCTTACACCTTGGTAATTGTTTTGTTGGAAAAAGAAGCACAGGTCCCTTTAAACACTACATTTGTTCCGGAAGAGTGAGAGAAAAATGTGTGGCCATCGATCCAAACTAAATGATAACATACAGTGGATGGTAATGGCCACCACGCAGTAAGGGAGGCGCATGGGCTTCCACATCAATGTCCGACTATCTTCAGTCGGAATCTCCAAATCTCAGGCTGAGGCTCACTAAGGGGATAGAACTGCTGACAACCCTCTTCCATATCAAAAACAGGCACAGGCAGTTTGTGGTTTCCCTT
This sequence comes from Pleurodeles waltl, assembly GCF_031143425.1. Taxonomy (NCBI): domain Eukaryota; kingdom Metazoa; phylum Chordata; class Amphibia; order Caudata; family Salamandridae; genus Pleurodeles; species Pleurodeles waltl. The sequence continues at coordinate 69,922,495 of NC_090451.1, read as the reverse complement.
GAAAGCCTCCTGAAGAAGGTGGATTGCACAGAAGCAAAGATAACTGCATTGGAGAGAAGATTGGGCGCTTTTGAGAGGGTGCAAGTGGCAGTCCACCCTGATGTTTCCCAACCCATTTCACTAAAGTGTTCTGCACGGCTCCCTACATGCAATACACTTTATGACCAATGGTCATTTCATTGGGCTGGTTGGGTCCATTTTCAGTAAGTGGTACTTTTTTTTTTTTAAAGAAAAACTGTAGGAAAAATGACTGCCTCTAAATGAGGGTCACCCAAGAGCAATGAATGAAAGGCGGGTCAATACTGCTTAGTTCTCTCATAAGAACTTCTATCCTGTGCAGACAAAGAAAAGCACCAGCAACCCAAAGGACCGCAATAGTGCTTTAAGGCGGATGAGTAACAATTGAACAAGGTATTCAACATCGTCTTTTACAGAACAATGGCCTAAACAGTAGAAATCAATAAGTAGCCATTACAGAGAGGTGGTCTACTGCAATGTAGCCAAGGGTGTGGTCAAATTAAAGTGACAAGTGTTGTACATCTGAAAAAATAATCATTGCTTCTATCTTTATCATACAGCGAATAGCAGAAGGAACTATCAACAAATCCAAACTCTGAGGAGATATAATTGGTACATCGTCCTGTGTAGGTTCAGCGGAATAGCGGACGCTGGTGCTGTCTTTGCTGCAAAACATATGTCACATGGTAATCAATGCTAAGATAGAAAACACGGTTCTTTGGTGGGACATTTAACGGCTCAGTCAAGAAACGCTCAATGCACTCATTTGTGATGCACTGCCTTTCGATGATTTTTGTAATGCAAACCAAACTCTCAAAATGTAAAATATAAGTATTTCCACTATTTCTTGTAATTGTGAATGCAATTTTTTGGTACTGCTGAGCCCAACTTATCCTATAAGTTTAGAGACTACTGAAAAAGAAAAGGGACCTCTTCCACAGTACCAGATTATAGCTTTCGCGATTTTGGGTACTTCCTTGGCTCATAGTGTTCTACCCTTTTTCCTGGCTGGGGCTAGCAGATTTGGTGAAGAAATTGTTTCACCCCAGTGAGCTGTTCCAATGACGCACCTTGTAGATAGGACCTGCCTAATACTAGAAAAGTAGTAGGTCTTCAGGCTGACGGTTTCACTGAAAGATTTCCTCTATTTTGGTATACCTGTAGCTCTAGCTTAGTGGCCCTGCAAAATCTTTCCATACATCAGTCTCCACTTTCTTGTCATCAGGAAGATCAGGAAGGACTACAGTAGCAATATGCTGCCAGCAGTGGATCTGAGAAGTTCATTCTGGTGTAACATTTGGGACAGTAAGTTAAACAGCACCAGTGGACGAGAGTGTGGGTCTCACTGCAGGTGGAAGGACAAGCTCAGAATCCGAGACCTCAGATTAGTTGCTTCACACAACCTGGTAAGATACCTTGTTGTGGTGGAGCCATTCATGCATTCCTTAAATGAGACTTGTGGTCACTCGTGTCATATAGTTTGGGATTGAAAGGACTGGGCTCAGACTTGCTCAGGCCAGAGCAAAGGTGTACTGCAATTGAATACCATAGCTCCGGTCTGGTAGTCGAATGCCCCCCAAGTTTCCCTCCCAGCTTCATTAATTTGACCCTCACTTCCTTCGGTTTGCCTTTTTTCTGGAGCATAATCTCTTTACCAGCCTTTTGACTGGATGATGTGTATCCTTCCATTGCTCACTGCTTTAAAGAACTATTAATTTCCCCATTTCATTCAGTTCTCCATGAGAGTGCATGTCTTTTCCAGCCCTCTCCTTCTTGTGCTACGACATAAAGCATTTAGCTTTTTACGAATGCCCTACAGAATCGGCAAATCCAATCAATAGATACAAAAGGCAAGACTTTTTATTTTTGACAATCCTTATTTCATCAGGCATGGTTCTTTGAGTTTCAAGTAGTAATCCTTCCAGGAAGGGTCTCCATTCCAGGGAGGATCACATGCATGCCTCATTACCATTATCAGCTTTATAGATTTGTGACACGCCCAGAGACCAGGCCTTTCATCAGGGTCCCTACTTCTACACCAGCTAGTAACTACCTAATGTATAGGGTTTCTGTGTAAAATGTAGACTAAAGTTGGCACATTGCCCTGTGCTGTATACTGCAGTGGTGGAAAATAAAATGAGAATGGGTTAACATACCAACGGAAGAAGAGCGTATTTATATGTATACATTTAAAAAATGAAAAACAAAATCTCTTGTCTAACAACACATAGAATATTTTTTTTAAACAAAAACAGTCATTCTTGTCATGATCCTCCAAATTATCCACTCTACCGCATGCACTTTCAGTTGTAAGCTCAAGTAGGTTCAAAGTTTTACAGTGGCGCAAGTGGTCTTTTGACAGCTAGGAAACCAGTCACTTGTAAAGAGACACAACAATGGGATGCAATATTGTTATGACACCGTGCATTGTATTTAGAAAAATAAAACTTGGTGGGTCGATTGCTTGACTGTTTAGTACTGTTAGCATTGCGTACAGCTCTGTGAAACTGTGAGGGAGTATTCTCATGCAGTTCTAGTGTTTCCGTTGTAGACTGGAGTTAAAACATCCCCGTTGCCGATTCAGGGCTTACAAGGGACAGGCATTTGGTCCCTGAGGTATGGTAACTTGTGTGTAGGGCCGGCCTTGGGCGCGGGCAAGTTGGTTCCAGGTCCGGGGTGCCAATATTTCGAGGGGTGTAGCAGGGAGCTGCCTGACAATGTCATGAAAACAGCAGCTCGTCCAGCCCACTTGGTCTCAATTGGATCCCGTTAAAGACTTCGTAATCAGCCCTTAATATACCTCAGCGTGACTGTTGCACCCCATCAACCCACTGCTCATCAACACTCTGCCCTTCCCCCATCTTGCTCACACCCCCTGCCGTCACACTACAAACAATCCCCGCCCGCCACAATAAATACCAACATGTCTTTCTGATTTAGAGCCGTTCCTGCTTGTGTACATGTACTTTGCCATGTGTTTTATTGATAATAGTCCTCGTTGAGGGCAGACTAAGCTATTTTCGCTCATTCTGCTATACGCTGCGTGTATTAAAGATAAAGTCAATAATCACTTTTCCCGACAGGTGACACTGCTCGCATTCACTTGTCCACTCCCTTAGGTGCACGTTACATATCACACCATAGTGACAGTGGTTTATGCTGCAAAGACCCCTGCTTGTAAAGCAAGAAGCCTGGTGCCCTTGTTCTTTGTTTCTAATCCACTAAAAAGCACTACTGCCGGGCGACTCACTGCTTGGCAATAACTGCATATAATGTCATGATAACTGGCCTCGCCGTGCCCGCACTGGCAGCCTCACCCGCTTCATGGCGCACCATGGGCTCCTGCTCTCGGTCCATCAGCACGGCCCTGAGAGCCGGCTCGGCCACGCGGTCCCCCATCTGTCCCAGACAGTAGGCCGCCTCGTGCTTCAGGAGAGCAGACGGATCCTGGAAGGCCCCGCTGATACCGGCAACGGCCTCCGGGCCGCCCAGGGCGCGGAGAGTAAACAGAGCCCGGAAGCGTTGGCTCAAAGGCAGGCTCTGGTCCACCAGCTCCCGGCCGAGGCGCTGTACCTCCTCCTTCGGCACCATCGCTTCCCTAGACCCCGCCGGCGTGTGTCTGTCTCCGGTGCCTCAACCGGTGCTAGGCACAGAGCGCGGCCATCTTAGGGCTGGCAGAACGTAACACCCGGGACCAACCACCGCACGAACTACATCTTATTTCACATGTTTATAGGGCGGACAATGCTCAGGCGTACTATGAAGTACAGTTTTATTTTCTTTTAACCCTGACGTTTACGACGTTAAGGATTTGTTCGATGAAAGACCCAATCTTTCACAAAACATGCACCCCTCGCTAGGCTCCCAAATGGTATTGACCAGGTGCGAAACGGAAATAAAACGCAGACAACGCCTGCTCTGGGAGATGTGACAGAACGCTGAAACCAAAGAAGGACAATATGTAAACGTACTGAGTTGTCCCAAAATTTAGAGAGAATGGTATGGCAGTTTACTGTTGAGCTATACTATTTCATAGCTGCCAAGTTTTCAGTTTGCTTGTGTGTGATACTTCCATGTTTTCGTTGTGATATTTTAATGCCGTAAATGTGGCCCTTTGAGTTGCACTTTATTGCGAATAGAACAAAGCTGTTATTTCCATGGATTGGAATAAATATTAAAAAAATACACACTTTGTGCAACATAATGGTTTAGAAGTGCTTTTAGAACAAAGTATTCCTGGCAAACAAAGGACAGACCAAATGTGTAAGTAATACATGTTTGGGGCTGCTTGCCAACTATATCATGGGTTTGCCACTTTTCCATCATGACCCCTGACTGTGAGCCCACAAACAGACATAACCACACACACATCATGGGTTTCCCACTTTTCCATCATGACCCCTGACTGTGAGCCCACAAACAGACATAACCTCTCTCCCCCCCCCCCCCCACACACACACACACACACACACACACTAGTGTCCACAAATACACAGAATGTCAAATCTTGGAAACTGTTCTTTTTGGTTTATTTTTGCATATTATAGGACCTAAAAACAGCAATATAATTTTACGTGAAACCACCATAATCTGGTATGTTATCCGTGCTTAAGTGAATGGAAACTACAATTACCAGCATGCATTAGGTTATTAAATGACAACTCTCGAATGAGCCAAGCATTTCATATTAGCACCACAAGACAACATGGGTTTCAATAGCACTCATTCTTTCAGCTCAGAGTATTGAAAGGGGAAGTAGGCTTGACTGGTATTTTAATATGTGACCTTTAAATTATGTTTATCAAACAAAGAAAAACCCCTTTCAATTTACCAGGTTTCAGAGGAAGGAGCAAAATCTATAGGGCAACCGTTTGTGCTCGCCCACATTAATCCTATCACATAACCCTTGCTGTCCAGAGACCCTTCTAAACTCGGGGGCTCCACCGCCTGTACATAGAAAACTTTGTCTATTGTGGGCAGGATCCTAAGTCCTAGCCAACTACTGTTAAAGTATGCAGAGAATTTGCCAAAAATGTTTGGGATGACCTCACATACCAGGTGTCATTCTTCATCACTGGCCAGCCCTTACTGTCCAACTGAGGTAAATTATCTAGGGAAAGGCAGGGAAAGAGGGGGTGGAGGGAAGTCCATCTTAAAATACCTACCCCACTACCCGGAATACAATCCAACTTTATTCAAGGGCAGAGGAGGGATAGTTGAAAACAGAGAGCGGGGCAAAGGAGATGCAATTATGGCGTCCTTGTCCCCCCTTAGGTCGACATGTTTCAGCCCTTCAACGGCCCTAGATGGGATCCAGGGCCTTTATAAGGACCCAAAAGACCTTATGTGACCCTATTCACAACACTCACACACATTAATTGTGTACATCCACTCTATACCAGATCACTAATCTCTGACAATTCCTTTTGGACGAATAGTCTTTCTTGGAAAGCAGTCAGGAGGAGTTTGTTTTCCTTAGTTCTCCCAATTCTCAGCATCAGTAGGAGTAAGAAAAATGAATAGGTGTTCAGGCCGGGGGTGACCTCTGACAAATGTGTGACTACAAGGCTCCCCTGCTCCTCTCCTTTGTGAAGTCTGGATTTCCTTGAGTTAGGGACTGCTTTCCAAGAAGGAATATACACCTATAAGGAATGGTCAGAGATTAGTGATCTGGTATAGATTGGATGTGCACAATTAATGTGTACGAGTGTTGTCAATAGGGAAACAAGATAGGGTCACATTGGGTCTGTTTGCTCCTGATAAAAGCCCTGGATCCTGCATGGGGCTATTGGAGGCCTGAAACATGTCAACTTAAGGGGGACAAGGAAATCATAATTGCATCTCCTTTACCCCGTTCTTTGTTTTTAATTATCCCTCATCTGCCCTTGAATAAAGTTAGATTGCACTCCGGGTAGGGGGTAGGGATTTGAGATTTGTGGCTGGACTACCACCACCCCCCCTTTCCCTGCCATGCGCTAGATAATTTCCCTCAGTTGGATGACGAGGGCCAGCCCACCACTAGAGTATGCTTTGGCGAGCACAGGATGGCCAGTGATGAAGCATGACCCCAGGTGGTGTGTGAGGTAATTCTGAACATTTTTGGCAAATGGCCTGCATTCTTTAACGGTGGTTGGCTGCGGCTTAGAATCCAGCACACAATAGACAAAGTTTTCTATGTACAGGCAGTGAAGCCTCCGAGTTTAGAAGGGTTTCTGGACGGCACAGGCGCATTTGTTTTTTGTATACCTTTAGATTAGGCAGCCAGTCTGAAGCTACTGAGCTACGTTGCTATAAACGTGTAGCATGCCAGTAAATCTCCAAAGTAGTATACAATCACCCCAAATTTCACTTGATTGACTGAAATTAAACACAATCACTGCAACAGAGCCAATGATATTACAATGAAGGAACACACTCCGGTAGGAGTATGTAGTTTGATTTACCGAAAAATCTTGCGGCCTAAGAAACAACTTATACCTGCTAATCTTTCCTTTCAAAGAAAACATTACACTTTTAGCATTGTCATAATAAAAAAAAAAACACCATTTGTTTTATGTGATTATATTTTTCTCAATTAAGTTGCAAAACATCCATCAAAATGGGCCACATAAACACGTTTTTAAACCTGGTAAAGAACTGCATGAATCATTTATATATATTTTACTTTTTAATGAAGGCCTAAGCATTTTTTTCTGAGTTAGGTTCTTCCTGTGGTGCAAAGCAGCTCTGCTTGCCTTGTGACTGCCAGTGTGAGCTTCAGCAGCCCTAGGCTCAGTTACAAATATTAGAAGTTACGTCCACAAGAGGCACATACTACTGAAATTTAGTATACTTTTTCTGGCAGCCAGGTGACATCCGTCTGTGAGTGGGGGTGGTGAGCTACCACTTAAATCTCCTTGCCTTTTTTTCTCCTGAGTGAATAGGTGGGCCACCAGATATATTAGTAACAATTATTACTGTGTAAAGGAGGAGATGGCGCATACCTGAGTTTTCATGGCAAAAGTACAGCCCAAAAGTGCAAGGTAGCTTACATAGCCAATGGCGCTGTAATCTTCTCCTGTTTTCCATAAACAAGCAGCAGGGCCAGTTAAGTAGGGACAACTTTATTTGTTCAGCTGCTTTCAGCATTGTCAAGTGCCACGCATTTTCATGACTGTCTTCAAGCATCGTGGTGATGCAGAGACATTATCTATATGTGTAAATCTAACACGTGATGCATGGTACTTGGCAGAGCTGGTATCTTGGAGCAAAGTCACAGCATGCATGACACCGTCACTCTGCGACTCTGATGAGTGGCATTTTAAAGGGGGGGATTAAACTATATTTGGGGATAAATTCTATGACAGCTGCCAAAAGAACAGTGACATCCTTAATTATATTTCCACATCAGAATTGGGGAAACATTTTCATAAATATCAGTAAAAGTAAACATTTTTTTAATGAAATCAAACACCATTTGTGGGAAGAAAAGCAAATTTGGGAAGGAAAACAATTTTGGAGACAAATTTAGCATACCTTGTAGAAAGACTAAGATCATTTACAATGCAAGGCTTACAGTATATTGTACCTATCATGGTCAAACAGCAACCATTTATGACAGGCTAAAGGTGATTAAGGTGAATGGTTTACAGAACAGTGTGCTACTTGTTGGGTAATTTGTGGGCCAATCTTACAGCATTTTGGGTGGAAATTTGCAGTGATTTCAGAGATAAGACTATAATAACATGCAGACACATAATATAACAGGCATTGGCAAAGCCAATAAGACTCACTCCTGGGACCTGCTTGCTCTGCCAATGGTTTTTAGTGATGCTGTACAGCATCCCTGAAGCTGCGTGCCACGGCTGAAGAAGAATAAAAAACGTCAATGATGTTGCCATCCGTGTCATTTTGTAGGTGTGTGCACCAAGATGGACAAGGCAAGCCATCGACTAAGAAGCAAGCAAATGAAAGCTGCAGAAAAGCCAACCAATGGGCGAGCTGCAAGCCCCTCCAGGTTCTCGGTAAGCCCATGATAAATCTTTCGCAACCAGACAGCTTGTGCTGACTGGTGGGTTCGACCTACAAAGTACAAGTTTGGATCTACAACATTTCAGGATTTGATGGACTTAGAGAAAATATATGTGTAAAATACAGTTGTTCTTTTGGGGGTGACGTGTATGGAGAAAGTGATCTTCTGGAAAGGGGTGGAATGGGGGAGAGGCAATGGAAGAGTGAGCTGCTAAACTCAAATCACTTTGTATTCCCATTACCCTTCCATGCATCCTGCATTAATTTCTCTGCCCTCATTTCAGCCTGGGAGGACACATGCCCCACTGAAGCTGGAAGACAGTATAATTGTATATTGTTCTTCTGTGCAATATTGCTGAAAAAGATCAATGTGATTTTCAATCACACTAAAATTAATATTCCATTTAATCAGATTTTACTGAAGTTTGGAAAATTTGAGGGGGCTTTCGTTACTGCGACATTCAGGACCATTAAAAGCCTGCCTCGGATTGTTTCAGTCTGTATTCTTGAAATAGCTACAAAAGAGTTGACGCACTCCTTCTGCCGTGCAGTCATCTGCAATAAATTAGATTCCCATGGTGCTCAGCATTATAGTAATGCACATTTTTACAGGTCGTAGAAGTTTCGAAATTGCAGCATTACCCACAATACCAAAATAAGACATTCAATGAAAATTCAGAACCATAGTGTGTACCAACAGATTGCATCACACACCAGAGAGTATTTTTATATTATACAGAATATTTGCACTGCAGATGTATTTCAAATAATATTGCATTGTATGCTTTTGTTTATATATTTGCATGTCGTATAGTTTTTTCACCAAAACAAATAAGCAGGCCTAAGTTAAGTGATCAGTATACCAGACCACAAAGTTCTGATGAGAGCCATTCTTCCTAACCCATGAACCTATCCCAGGCGATAACCTGGTCAAACAACAACCCGCTAACAGGTAAGGTTCACTTAGTGCTAATAAACGTATAAAAGTAAAAAAGAAGCCAAAGAGTTTTTTTTTTTTTTTTATTTGGATAGAGTTTTCAACTGACATGAGAAAAAAAATTAACAATAAATATCAAACAGCAATTGTTTGGATCTTGGCAATGAAAGCATTGTTGGTGGAGTGTGGATAGTAGACAATACTTAACAACATATAACGCCGAGAGCCAGAAGCATACACACAACAGTAAGTCTAACATAGCCTTCACATAAGCACTACCTTTGCCGATCAGTCCACAACCGTACTGAGTCGGTCTTTATGGAAAAGCGACACAGGCAACAGACCCACACATAGGTCTGAATAGGAATCATGCATCAAGGTTTGCGCCGACGAACGAGAACCACCCCCGTCTTCCTTCAGACTAAACATACCATAATCATAAAAATTATAAATCAAATACTGACAAACAAAAAAACTCAAACTTTTTCCCAAAACCGTATTTTTCTTTTCCATGCTTTTTACTAGAAGGGGTGTAACTTGCATAATTTGCATAATTACAACACAATTCTGCAAGATTACACAGAATTAAGCGAGGAGCGTAACCCAGCATTTGGCTTTACTTTTTGAGAACAAAATGCACTGTGACGTCCATGATACATTTAGCGCTTTTTTCTTAGTGCAAAATCAAGGAGCTCTAAATGCAACAAAACGGTAGCGGGCGCTTACACAAATTAAATGTGTTGTTCCTGTGCTCAGAGTTTGTGCCAAATTACTCATATTCACACAAACGGGCTTAACCACATACTTTTTAGTAATTTTGCATCATAATACTAAAGTGAAATTACCTAAATTACTCCGATTACTCCACTATAATTAAAATTTCGCGAGGCCTATTTTCTACCATTAGGTCTCATAGGAACACTTCAAATCAAAGTGTGGTTTAAAAGCTAGATTCATCATCTTTATGTAAGAATCTTGCACATTTATGGAACTAATATCTTATCTGCCAGTAGTTAATCGCCTGCCTGGGCCCCGCTCATCGTACCATTGGCTTTGCACCCCTGCACCTTGGTATTTATAAGCCTTCCTGCTTGTCCACATGCATTGCAGACTGAGTAAGCCAGTGTGGGCATCTCCCTTTTGTACCTTCTTGGAGCCCACTCCACCCATTGCTTGTCAGTGGTATAAGTGTTCATATTTGTTATGCTTAAGCCCACCAAAATGAAAATCAAAAAATCATTCAAAGAGCATGCAAACTTAAAACGATCCCTGGCAGTCTGTATTGGCATTCGCTGGAATTAGACCAACATTAACCATATGCCACGTCTGTTGATATTTTAGTGAGCACTGTATTGCCACGAAAGCTCACTTTGAGGGCACCTCATCTTAATACTAGCTTATATTACTGGGGACTCCCAGAGGCCTCTTCCCAGAATTAGATGCACAGAGAGGGACTGGAGGCACATCATGTTTAAAGGTGAGCACACCTGTAAAAAAAACATATTCCTTGACAAGTCAGTGCCTCTAAATGGCTAGGACAACTGCAAAAACTAAATTCACACTAAGGGCCAGATGTAGGAAAGGTTTTTCCCCATTCTGTGCCTATGGGAAAAAGTGTTTGTACATATGGCCCTAAGTGTACTAAATCGTTGGGCCACTGGAATTATGCGATCCTGTGTCATTGTCTGCATAATGATGGATTTCCTGCACTCGCCATAGAATCCATCATCTGCTGCTTAATTTGCAGATTTAATAAAATATGTTACTATCGCAAATAGACTAAAAGTATATTTAAAAAAAAAAGTCTACATGTAGGGTCGCACAGTGATACAGCCTTTGTAAAGTTTAACCGGTCACCTTTCACTTACATTTTGCTCTATACACGTGATACATTGGCACTGAAAATATTTCTGTACAGAGTAGGGTGTTACAATGACAAAACAGCAAAATAACATTGCCAAAGAATTTGCCCCGTAATTTACCTGAGCATGAAACATAATTTAGTCAAAGCTGCTACATAATTTAGTCCTCCTCTAAGCATAATTCCTTCTACATCTAATGCTTTCCTAACAAACAACTGCCTCTGTGTATATATATATATATATATATATATATATATAGTTAAATGATGCCCTGTACTCTAGGAGTACCACAGGGGTTAATTTTGTCATGGTATTATTTATTGCACTTTGTGTTGTGCAACACACCCTTTCAGAAAACAGCTGCTGTGTTCCAGCAGATTAAAGGAAAAGGAAACATGCTTAATGTTTCCATAGGATGTTCTTTTTAATTCCCACCAAATGCCACCCTGAATCTTGCATTGGTCAGACTTAACCACGTAAACGGTGAAGCTCAAGCCACTGTGTCGCATTACAAGGTTATTTATATAGGGCATTCCATAGTTGTCCCTTTGTGGGGGGGTGTATGGGCGAACTGATCTACTGGGGTAAGATGCATGAAGAGTGGTCTGCTTAACTAAAAAATCATTGTATAACTTTATGATGCTCCCTTTGTTGCTGTAACAGAAAACAATTTTGGTCCCTCCAAGGGAAGGATATGAATTAACCTCCACAACAGTGGTTGTACCATAAAGAACTCTCTGTACTGATGAAGTTTGTTGCTGGACACCAAGATTAATGGGATTTTCAATCACGCTAAAATGAATGTGCCATTTAATCAATTTTTGCTTTTTGATGAAGAATGGAAAGTTTGCAAGAACTTTAGTTACTGGGGCATTCAGGACCATTACAAGCCTGCCTGGAAATATTTGTGTCTGTATTTTGGAAATAGCTAGAGAAGAGTTGGCGCACTTCCTCAGCTGCGCAGTCATCCAGGGCCCGCGAGGACGGATGCGTTGGCTGGTGGAAGTGGGACATCTCCACAGTCCCCAGCCAAGCACTGTTGAAAGGGCTGGCGTGCATCTCACAAACATTGTGAAGGACGCAGCAGGCCAGCACCATGGTGGGCACCACTGTGGGGTTGTGTGGCTGCAGGAGGCACTGCCAGCGCGCCCTCAGACGCTGAAACGTGCTCTTGATCACGCTGCGGGCCCGCTCCAGCTGGTAGTTAAAGAGCAACTGGGGTGAAGTTAGTCTCTCACTGTCCAAGTAAGGCTTCAGGAGCCAGTCCTGCAGCGGATACGATGTGTCGCCCAACAGTACGTACTTAAAAGACCTGCCACTGAAGAGTCTCTGAGGCTGGGACAACAGGCCACCATCCCTAGACAAGGTCCACAGGGAGGAATTTTGGAGAATATCCCCGTTATGCATCCCGCCTGGGAAACCAGTACATATATCCCAGAACTGTCCAAGCCCATCTACTGCGCCCTGCAGCACCATTGCGTGCCAGTGCTCCCCGTTTTTGTAGTCATCGTCACAGTGTGTTGGGGCCACAACAGGGATATGGGTGGTGTCCACGGCCCCAACACAGTGAGGGAACCCCCACCAGGTACTGAAAATCCGGGCCATGTTCTCCAACTCGTGATCATGGGGCAAGCGGAGGTAGAGTGGCTTCAGGAGGGAAATGACCGCTTGGCACACCTCTTTCACGCATTTCAGTACCACCAATGGCCTTACACCGAACAGAGAGGCTGCGAGGTGACACTCAATGTTCGTGGCCAAACGCCAGAGTGCCAAAGCCACCTTCTTCTCCGGGTTTAAGCTGGTGTTCCGGTGGCAAAGCTTTGGTCTCAATTGGTTGCAAATTTGGAGGAAGGTGGACTTCGGCAAACGAAAGTTCTCCAGCCAGTCTTGGGGCCCGAACTCCTTGAGGGCCACCTGCTCCCACCATTCATGGTGGCCGTCGGTGCCAAGCTCAGAAGAGATCCTGCTCTGCCACCGTCGGGCCATCAGTAGCTAGAAATAGATAAAGAAAGACCACCTTTAATAGCAATGCACACAAAGGCATAAGCAATCAATCACAGAAAACCGAAGTGCTCCACGTATGTACACATACAACACCCCTCAGGTGCTCTTCTGTCTTCCACTTCAGTGAAATTACACCTTTAAAACTTTTTAATAGAACCGTTCTATTCATTCAAAAGGCAAGGGAATTGTTTGTGGAGTGAGTTCACACACTGGGACTGACCTCCACTTGGGGGTATACTGGGATATCCACTAAAGTGTGAGGCTTCGGCAAAGAGGAATGATTAAAGTTTCTTTACCAGAGTCTATAGAAACCCCAACTGTTGCACCCATGTACCTGGCAACGTGGCCTCCTTTTAGTGAGATAAATGGCCACTGTTGCAATTAATTGTTCATATGTTAAGGTTAGCAAAGAAGAACTACCAAGTAATGTAATGCCTGTCAAAACGTCTCAGAGGATTAAAATCAGATCCCTGACGGGGGTTGGGGTTGTGTGTGTATGTGTGTATATATATATATATATATATATATATATATATATATAGTTAGTACTACTTGGTTTATTGTGTAAAAAAAAAAAAAAAAAAAAAATGCTTTTCAAATTTCCCTTTGAGAGACCATTTCAACTTTTACTTGATTTGAAAAAGACCATTAAATATTACTTTGTACCCAAATAAACCCCTCCACAATGGTTTAGCGTGTACACAAGGGTTAGCATTATTGTGAGAAACCATGATAAGCCTTCCAGGAAGATGTCTGCTGTTTATTGTGCTCACATGTGTACTGAATTGTGCAGCTCGAAGGTTTACCACAAAAATTCCATGACAAATACCCCTCACAAATAAACCCACTTCCAGCGAAATGTTCTCTTTGAGAGGATAACCAGCCTAGTGCCTGGTGTGGGCCCTTTTGTGTGTTAATTTGAAGGTTCCAGGTGTGGGTGTGTTGGGAGGGAAGGGGGGCCATAAGTCACCACAAAATCTTGTGCAAAGAAACCCGAATTGAAATCGGTCAGGCGTGGCTGAATGGAGCATTTGTGGACTACGGACGTAATGGAAACTTGCATACACCTGTAATGTAGTTAAGTAAGTATATGCAGGAGGAGTGCGAAACCTGTAGGTTCCAACTGTGAGCCTTTGCAATACATTTTGTCGTTTATCCTCATGGGGTCGATAAAATGATTACTGTAGAAATGAAAAACAGTATTGGCGCTGCGCAAGGGCAGTATGCGGCGGCATAGCGTTATGAAAAGCAAGTTGTTGGTATTACCAGGAGCAGCCTCTTCTGTCGTAGAGCGTGGTACTGCCGCAGTAAGCCCCTCCGCTGCGCCTCCTGCACCCTCCGGGAAGCCTCTTCCGGTGCCCTGGTCCGGCCCTTCCTCCTCAGGAGCAGCAGGTAGAGGGATAGGAGCACCAGGTCCTGGGGGGCCTCCTCGGGCCCTTCCAGCCCTCCAGGCATGGCAGGGGGCCTGCACCCAGGAGTGGCCTACCTACACGACCTTGCCAAGGCCTGCCTGTGATGCCCACCTGTTCTAGAGGTCATCAGACGCCCCTGCGCAGCAGCGAGAGCCCGCCACAGGCCGGGAGTCACTGGCTACCTCAAGAAGCTGTCTTCAACCTGCCTGTGGGACATGGAACCACGAAAGAATGGAGGAGAACTTGCACATTTCTAAGGTACACTTCCGTGCCCTGTAAGGATGGAGGTCTAATCTCGGTTGGTGAACACAAGATGGGCACAGCAATCCATGGGCACCCCTCTGGGTCACTGGGTGGCTTTGTAGGACCTGGGGATTGTTCCACAGTCATGGGGGTAACTTGCGGGGCAGGTGGGAGTGGTTAGATAGCGACTGATCATGCGGGGCAGAGAAAGGCCTGCACACTCCCGATGTATGGGGTCACAAGAGACCACAATGTGTGAGGAGGCTGTCAGGGGCTCGAGTACTGCAACTGCACGAGAAGGGGCAGGGTTAGTTAAATGCCACCGGGGCTCTCGTGGATTTCCCTGAGTTTTGCGTTTACAAAGATGTGCACTCTGGGAATTGTAGTATTCACTCAGTTCAATGAGAGTAACAAACCTGAACACAGTAATTTCCATGAATGGAAATCTACGATTTGCAAAATCGTATCCAGGTGACGCCGAGTAATCTGCTAACGGAGAGGGAGTGGGAAGGGGCTTGGGGGCGTGTAATAACTATTGCTGCCTGCCCCTAGGACCATCCGCACCCCAGTCTGCACGGATACACTGTCTCCTCCCTTGACTCCAAACACTGAAAAGAAAACAAGATGGAACTGCTGGACTACTGAAGCTTTCACGAAACTACCGCGCCCCCTGCCGGTCAGAAGCATAACATATTTGTTTTGCGAGTTTGCGCTGTTCCTTGCAGCGCACGCGCCAGGAAATTATAGTGACATAGACCTGTAAGGTGGGCAGTCCTGACAGTAAGTAAAGGCTAACTTTCACATGAAACTGGTCTACGTTGGGCCATATAATCATGCGCTTAACCTTACTGGCAAAAGAACTGTAAAACTAAAAACTCTTAAGGTAATCCAGTTTAGGGGTGTAGTCACTGTTTACACTTTACTTCATCTTACATTCCCTAATGTCCAGATGTCATAATGTCGTTTTTCATGAAACATATGACTGGTGTGTAGTACGTGGTGACCTGAGTCGCCCCTAAGTGTTTGGAATAGTTGAGGTTGTTGCTATGTACTCATGAGGGGGCAGGATGTAGAGCTCTGGAGCCGAGGCTAAAGGCGGTGGGAGCTCCTCACTGTGTCTGTCAGTGGGCCACAGAGGTGTTCAGGTTACATGCCCATTCATCTTCTCGGCATCTCTGCAGAGAGTGCAGTATCTGAAGCACACCACAACACACTAATGTTCCGTGGCCACCCCTTCTTTCTGATCAGGCCTGTTCTATTATAATAATCGAGTATACAAAGACTTCAATCTTCAGTCCTGACCTTGCTCCAAAGGGAACAGTTCAACCCGAACTGCAAAGCAAGGTCCTCGTTTTAGGGACGTTGCAGGTTGGAATCAGGCGTGGTTCCTCCATTAGGGCGGAGGAGCATGGCCCCAGGCAGCAGCGGCAGCTACAAACCTTTAAAAGGAAACGATAATAAACTCTGTTTATTATAGTTTCCTTATAAAAGAGCGGGGCCACAGGGTTGATGAGCAGTGAGGGTGAGTGCACAGCACTCCCCCTCAGAGTGCATGTGTGTTTCGCCAACCGCCTGGGGCTGGCCAAACACACATGCGCAGCGGGCTCTCTCTAGCCCAGCAAAACAGTTGCCGGGCTGGAGAGAGCCTGCACAGGCTCCCAGTCTGCCTGGAAGCTCCCTGGCTGGGTGCTCCCAACCAATCCTGACGCTGCTGTCTGAGCAGCGTCAAGATTGGCCGCAGGGTAGGCTGGGAGCCTGTGCCTGCCTGCAGCAACGGAGATGAGCGGCATGACGGAGGAGGTAAGTGTTTGTGTTTATTTTAAATTTAATTTGTATTCCCACCGGAACCCCCCCCCTTCCACGCGGTGTGAGCCGTGACTGGTTGGAATGTTCCCATTAGAGAAGGGCCAAGACTGATTTGCATAAACCTGGGTACAAACTGAGGTAGAATGGAGTGCAAAATAAGAATGGTATGCCACCCCGAGTAACTACCAGTGGCTGAGATTAATTCAAGCATTCCATCCATCACATTTTTGTATACTTAAGTATTATTTTAATGGACAGTGCCAGCCATCTCAGTGGACCTGTTATACATGTGGCACCTACTTATTGCTTACAGGTCCGGCACTTTCAGCAGACCCACTATATTAGAAGCGACAATAATAACCACAGTAGCAACTTTCATGGGAGGGGCCCCTGTAACTGCATTGTACATTAGGACTGCTCAACATGGCTGTAGCACTTGTGATGGGACCAGTGGCATAACAAAGGCTCCTGCAGCCCCCGTACAATAATTTCCAAAGTTAACAATTCAGGCAACCAACCTGGGGCAATCAATTCAAAGTAACTCTTGGATGGAGAATATTAAAGCAAGTATTTTAACAGTAGTATTCATTGAGAATATAAATAACTGAGTACAAAATATACAATGTACTGCAGTACTAAAAGACTGTCCTAATCTGTGTACTACAGCATCAATTTGTATAGAAATATGCAGTTCAAATACAGAAACATTGTGCCATCTGCGTTATAGGAAGAAAGCCCACCTGGAGTGAGTGTTTACGCATGCCTGTCCGCAAGTATAGTCTTTAATTGATTATGGACAGGCAAGTTAGGCACATGAAAGCTGTGCCTGTCAGCGTGTGAAGGAGCATATGCTCGACAACCACAGGGAAGCTGTGCCTGTCAGCATATAAGAGAATGCACTCAACAATTTTAAGTGACTTAACATCAATGTCACTCAGTTGTGTATGGACAGGCAAGTTAGTACCATGAAAGCTGTGCACCAGCGTGTGAGGAACGTATGCTCGACAACCACAGGGAAGCTGTGCCTGACAGCGTATAAGAGAATTTACTGGAAAATTTCAAGCAACTTTACATAAACATCAGGAAGAAGGCGAGTATTACCTTAATTAAATCTGACACGGTCGAGATACTCCCTCTCAAGCGTGGAGACCACGCTTCATAAACCAGAGCAACAACAACACGGTCTGAAATTCACTCCGGCAAGTGCAGGGAATCTACACCCCGGTAAGGTCAGCCGGCAAAACTAAGGCAGCTGAGGGTGTGTGCTAGGGGACGTCAATCAGGCCCTTTGATCCAAGGCGGCCTAGGATACAAGTCCTCCGAGGTGTGGTCTTCCTGGTTGGCGCTGGGCTCCAGATCACATCAGCCGCCCTCTGGAGCACTAATTAGGTAAATGTTCTTCCTGATGTTACTGCAGCCTCTCCTGAAGAGAACAACCAGGAATGAGGCAACCCTAGACGTTCTGTACACCACAGCCCCTTTTAAAAAAAAAACGATGGCTGGAGAGTTGAGAAAGAACTGCTAATCCGGCCATCAGAAGTAGATCCGCTGGTTATCTAGGATCGATAATGCAGCAGAGTGGACAGCAGTATACCTCTCTGCATCAAGCTATTACCTCGCTCTGGAGAAGTGATGAGGAACAAATTACAGGGGTGTAGACACTACGCTGTCCCTTACACAGCTTCCTATCCTCTCTGCCATTCTGAGGTTATGCCACTGTGAGGTAACTTTATAAGTCTTTATTTATAAGTAGAAATCAATGTCAATACAGTGTCTCCAACCTCACCACAGCTCTTTCTCATCACTCTCTGACTGACTACATTTCCAACATTCTAAATGCACTCAATTGGAAAGTACCAAGTCAAATGAAGTGTGTGGGGGCAGGATTGGTGGGAAAAAAGGGGAGAACAATAGTAAGTCTCAACAGTAGTACATGTTCTTTTATGTTTTACATGTCTTAGTAGTGACAAACAGCCTATTTTGTTCTTCACTACTGTAAGGGCTGCTCCTCTCAGAGGTTAGCATTGGGAATGTTCTTATTAATTTTTAAGTGGTCATTTCTGATCTGAAAGGAGCGTTGTGGACATGTTTGGAATGGTAGTGAGAAATCTTGCTTACTACTGTAGTTGAATTTTAGATTACTGTTTTAGAAATGCAACTTTTAGAAAGTGGGCATTTCTCTGTGCTTAATACTCTAGTGTTTTGCAGCCTGACTCCAGTCAACGTCTAGGGCAGAGTAACAGTTGCACTTTGTGCATACTTTCCAGACAGCTGAAATTCAGGAAGGGCTGGGTGTGACAGGAGAAACATTGGCATCCATCTGCATACTGATAGTCATCCTGGGCTGGGAGAAGAATGCTCACACCTTACATGTCAATAGGCTGTATCCGTCCTTCACACAAAGGGTTGATTTACCCCCTACCGATGTATGGAGCCAGGACTGCATTGAAAGGGGTTGTGTTACACTTGAAAGGGTTCCTTTGAAGTCACCCCATGAAGAAAGACATTTTGGAGTATAAGTGCAGAGGCTCTGACCCCATGTGGTAAGAGCATTTTTGGAACTGGAACTGAACCTTTGTCAGAAGGACTGTTGCGCTGCACAAAGGACTCATCAGGACTGCTCTTCTGCTGTTGCTCTGCTGCCTATCTGCTGGGTGGCCTAAAGGACTCACTGGAATGCTTTTCTGGTTGTTGACCTGCTGCCATCTGCTCCCTGATTCTGGTTTACCAGAGGTCTGATGTTTGCTAGGAGGAACTACCATCAGGACTACCTGTCCTATGTGCTGACCTGTTACTTGCTAGCTTCCTCTGTACCTTGCACCTATTGTTCTCCAGGGGCTGGCTAGAGGGACCCTGCTCCCTCAGAGTCCCCGTGCCAGTGGGGTTCTGAGACTACCTAATCCTTTTTTTAAATAGTGGGTGGTGAGATTTTGTTGTTATCTCCCAGTGCATGTGGTAAGTGCTGGACGCGGATCAAGTTGGGAGTATGTCACTTCACTCCCTCCATCAGCGCATGTGAGCACTGGACCCGGATCAATTTGGGAGTGTGTCACTTCACTTCTCCCATCAGCCTATAGTGAGTGCTGGACCTAAAGCAAGTTAGGAGTGCACCACAATGCCTGCGTTGCCCTAGCCCCGCCTTCACCCTTGGAGTCATGCAGAAACAACTCACCGCACAGCAATGTGAGCCCCATGTCCTAAGCCCCCCAGCATCTTTAGTGACTGCATTGGTCTGCCCAAAGGTACCCCGGAGGCCCGAATGAGAAAGGTCGCCATCCCGTGCTCCTTTGCAGGTGGCCCTGCTTGTCAAAATGGGGCCGTGCTTCCGCAGCTGCACCACACGCCTTCGGGCAGCTGCACTGGTAATCCTGCACATGGAGGACCCGTTGAGGTCTTCCCACTGACTCCTACAGTGTGTGTCCTCCCCTTCCATTGGCATGTGGCATACCTAGGGGGCACTAGGCTGGCAGGTCCATATTACAGGGTGGGACCTCGAGGGAGGCGTACAATCTCTGCCATGATCTTGCTAACATTAGAAAGATTTTGAATTACCATAACCCAATGGGTAGATGTGCAGGGGCTCCTGCGGCCTAGACTTTGGCAATAATCATATTCCTTTCAGCAAGGGCTCATAAAACCTACCGTAAATCATCTAGTAGGAGCACAGGTGTTCAGGCGCTCCACGATTCTATTTGGGGATTTATACGTTGTTCTAAAGCCATTGCCTTACTTGGACTGATTATGTATTTTATGTTGTTTTGCAACCCCTGAGCCCTGCACTAAACTACGTAAGTTGGAAAGTATTGCATACTGTATATCGCTTGTCTTCCTGCATTAACAGGATGGAGTACAATTTCAGCATTTGCACAAGATGCACTATATGCATAGTAGCTCTAAATTATGTTGTTTTTGTCTTGTGATGTGCCTATGATATAGAAGGTATTTTTATAATCATGTGTGGAGTTTCTTCTGTGGTGTATTTATTGTGTCACTGGTGTGAGTCTAAAGCCTGACTCCTCTGTGCCAAGTTACCAGAGGATGAGCACAGGTTATCTTTGGTGTGTAACTTACTTGCCCTGACTAAAGTGGTGGGTTCTGCCTGGCTTAAGTGCCCTAGCCAATCAAAAACCCCATTTCTAACACATTTCAAGAAAATAATAGTAGAAAATGCAGTGCTCTAGCATCCTATGTTTGCCCATTCGCTGTTTATCTGAGCTGGAGTCTGGGATGCTGAGAGTGAATGATGTAATAGAATGCTGGTGTGTGCTCTCGAGTGAAATCTGGAAGGTATTTTGAGGGAGGGTGCATTTCTGGCAGAGGAGGTGGCCTGTGTGAGAAGGTCCCTGTGACTATGGAAGACTAATTTGGGACATGGTAAATAGACATGAGACTGTATTGTTAGAGATATAGTGTATCCTGAAGTCATGGAAATTTGAAATGATGTCTGCCTGAGATTTGAATATTTGTGATGTTAATATGACACTCATGAACTCTTTATCATTCTATGTGCCACTGTTATGAAATTTGGGTTGTTTCCTACTAAATGTGAGGTTCATTAGTTTAGGGAATAGTTTGGCTGGTAATTATTGCATATTGATATATGCCAAATTTATCTCATCTGGGTTAGTCAGTTACTGTGTATGTTGACTTCCGTTGTTTGGAAATGGCAATTTATGTTATGGTTGTGGTGTCCTGAAAGCTTAACTGCAAGAAAGGTGGGGAAGTTTAAATTATTTACCTGTTGGTTGCATGGGGGAACAGTGTGAGCATTTACATTTGCCTCAACATGAAGCCTGGGTACCAGTTTACAGAAGAGGATTAATATCCATTTCTGTTTTATTGTGTTGTTACGTGCTGGCTGGGAGTGTCCAAATGTCAGGAATTTAGAGAAAACCTCAAGGGGAGGGGCAGGTGGGCGGGGGAGAATAAAATAAGAATAAAATAAAACAAAAATAATAATTATAAGAAAATATAATTTACCAGTGCTGCCGCTGCCGGCCACCTTGCTCCTCTTCTCTCCCGATGATGATGGTGTCCAGGCAGTCCCAGGGACACCAGAACAGGCTCCCCACGCAATCCTAGTGCTGCTCTCTATACCTAGCAACGCCAGGATTGGTCTGAGTGGCTTGGTCTGACACTGCATGGGAATCTGTGCAGTTTCTCCAACCCAGCTGTGCAACACAGCCAGGTTGGAGAAACCTAAGTGCGCATGTCAGTTTGGCCAGCCTAAGACGGTCGGTCAAACTGACATGTCCACCTAGTGCATGCCACTCCTCATCCCTCCCATGGCCCAGGCCTGTCCCTCCCTGCACATGCTGGCTGAGCCAGAAGCTGAAAAATAAAACTATAGTAAAATGTTGTTTTATTTTTTAGCTGCTGGCTCTTAGCCAATGGGGCGACGCTCATTCGCCGTTGCGAAGGAGCCGCCCCTGACTAGTACACTTGTGTATGTGTTGATGCGAACTGGGGAAAGAGCCATTCCCTTTTGCTGGAGATTTTATGGGGAAGTATCTGATGTTATGTGAAGTTGAGAGATTTTAGTACCGTATTGTAAAGACTTACATGGGGTAGTACACTTCTGTGTGCTGAGTTGGAAGAGAAGGAGTACCCTGTAGCAAAAAGTTGCATTGTGCGGTCCCCGATGGGTGTGATGTATGAGAAGGAAAGTACTTAGGCACTAAAGGGCGCATGGATAGGAGCCTATAAAGTGATATCTCCAGAAGTGTAGTACCCCATGGTGTTGTGGGTGATCGTTACAAGTTTCTCTTGAATCATCATTCAGTACAGATGGGGAAACTTGACAGATGTCTGATACAGGAGGAAGAGTACATTTGTGATTGTTTTGTGATGCATTTTATTTAGTTTTTATATGCTGAAGTCGGTATGTGTTGTGTTTGAATGGTAGCATTTGATGTATCTCTAGTGTGTTGTGAATACTTCTTTACTTACTGTCATGGTCCAGCATGAATAGTTGTATTGCTGAACTGGTCTAGTGTTCGATTAGTGTGTTAATTTTTCATTATGCACCTACTGGGAGCTGTCATCACTGTCAACCTGGCGCTTGTTTAGGTTTGGCCAGCAGGTGTGACTGGGTGGGAGGCATGTTGGAGTGCTGGGTTACACTTCTGTGAGTGAAGTGTTGTGCAATGTGTTGTCGTTATGGGAACATGTGTGTATTACTTGTGTGAAATAGAGAATGTGTGAGAGTTTGTTGTGCTGTGTATTTTACTAAAGCGAGGTGTCTGCCTAGGGACATTTTGTATGAGTGTAGCTGTGATGACAAGTTTTGTGTTTGAGTTTAGTCAATGGATTTTTGAGTTTAGGTAATGTATGATAAACATTTCAGTGTGTGTTTTGAATATGTGGACTTAGGGATGACAAAGAAACCCTTTGTCAAAGGAAGCCAGTGGGTTTCATGCCCTGGCTGTCAAGTGACTGAATTACCTGTCCTATGTGCATAATGTTGTGAGGCCTTATCGCAAGTGCGCATAGATGTGTTGGCAGTGGATTGTGTCCAAGAAGGTCACAAGAGTAGCATGTCTTGGACTTTGTGCAATGGTAGTCACAATCCAACCGTCTCATTTCTTTGATATGAGGTGTGGAGTTTCTCATATTATGACCGGATGTAGCATTTCTATCAGGGCTTGAGTCGAGGCTAGATGCAGGTAAAAGCAGTCTACCCACTTTTTTCACAGGGTTGACGCTATCTACCATGCAAAGATTGTGGGCCCCACAGAAATCTGCTAAGCTTGTCCCGGTGTAATTTCTGTAGACACTGGGACACATTCTGCAGCGCCTGCACGTTGTCTGCTTTCATTCCGAGCAGAAACTTGCAGGTGAAGAGGAGGGTTGTCAGATTCCAGCTGGGCACATAACAAAGGCCGAAGTTAAGGGGCCATCAGGCCTACTTTTGTTCAAGTATCCTGGCTGGGAGTTATTGGGAGCCTCACCCCCTAAAACCAATGGAGGGGAAGAAAAGACACACAGCTTATCTCTTTACAGGTACTTGAGAGGGATGTATTTGGCTACGTTCAGCCCCTGTATATAAGACATAAGTGTGCACTGTAAGAATACCAGATGTGTTGGGCTGTTCCAGTATTTACACAAATAAAGATTTAAATGCCACTATTTTGTTTTGTTTCTTTTATACTGCTTCAGTGCTACTTTTCCCAATGCAAAGTGTAAGAGTGCTTTACATCACATGTACATATTATGCATTGACAATAAATCATGTGGGTTTCGTCTGCATCGGTATTTCACAGTTTAATAGATTGTTGAGTGAATATGTCTGCTGGAAATGTTAGCGATTGATTGTGAATGATTGCCCTTGCACTTTATATGTAAGGGAATGGCAGTTTGTTGTTTTGTTGTTTGTAAGAAATGAAGGTGTATAGTATCCTTTGTGTCCTCATTCCTTGTATGTATTAGCTAGTGTTAGGAATGCTGAGAGTGAATAATATAATAGAAATTTGGAGTGTGGTTTGGAGAGCTGCATTAATGTCCCCAGACTTATAACTAAGGGTAAACAAAGACAGAGAAGTCATGTTAAAAATAGAAGCAAATAGTTTTGTTTAAACTTCTATTATGTCTCATGCCCTGACCTTTGCAGAAACTTAAACCACGAACAAATGAATGGTATTTTTCTCTTTGGAAGGTGCCAACCCTAACATATCAGGAGACTCGTGGTTTTTAAAGTTAAAAAAAATGCTTTGTTTTACCTTTCTCCCCTTCTTCAAAACAAGTCAATGGGGAAAAATAAACGCCTTTGATCTATTTCTTTGAATCTCACTCTTTCCTGGTTCCAAATGCTGGCATTTATGCTGGTATCAGGTGGGCGAGCCACTGAAAGCTCGAGCCAGGCTTCTCGACCATCACGAAAGGCCAACGCAGTACTGCTAGAAACCCCACCTTTAAAAATGAATGACTCCTGGAACAATCTGTCTCAAGTGGCGCAACCAAACCTATTACCCCCACACCTACGTACGACCACCTCGCTGGTGACATTCAAAACGGATCTTAAAGCCCTCGTCCTCCAACTATATTTTTAGCTAAAAAAGTGCAACTAATTAAGGTACCACTACCCTTTTTGGTAATATTTGGTAATTCTTAAACCCCCTGTAATTATCCATGTACATAGCTTCCATGTTTCTCGAGTCAATGCGTGATTAGTTAGGTCAGGCCCAGCTTTTTCTTAAAATCCTGAGACATATGGTCTTGGTGTTCTACTGGGATAAATAAGTACACAAGTTCCAGAATGTTAAGAAAAAAAGGGACTCGCCTACGTTGACACGCATGGATCGGAGAAACTGTGCAGCGATGCATGTAATGACGTGTCTACTGTAAAGCACTGTAGCACCTTTGCGAAATGCACGTGCTGTATACAAATGCATAATTAAATAAATCCGTTCAGTGTTTTGTGACACGGTATTTAATCCTTCTGCTTTGTATATCATTCTCTTGGTATTTTGCTTTCTAGTGCACCATTGGTAGCGCCCTGTATGCAGTGCCGAGCGTCGCCGTTCTTAGATTCCCGGGTACATTACTGCTTGTGCCCCTGAAAGCCCCCGCTGCTGCGTCGGGGGCCCCGGCGCACTCAGGGGCCCCAGATGTGCCCTGGTTCTTGTGATGCTCTGGACCACTGGCCGCGATGTTGCTCCAATCCCTGTCGCCTAGCAACTCGGAGCTGCCGCGAGCCCTGGTTTGTATTCTTTCGAACAGCCTGACGTCACACCGGCCCGTGATGCTCCGCGCCGCGGAGGCAGGAGGGAGGGGGCGGGCGACTTGTGGCCGCCATATTGTGAGAGGCCGGCCGGAGGTTGTGGGGGGCGCGGAGAGAGAAGAAGAACGGGTTTTGGGAGGAAGCTGGGGCCGTCAGAGGCAAGCAGGTGAGGCCGCACGTAACCATTCACGGTCCAGGGCGGCGGAGGAGGGGGTGGTAATCATGCAGGGGGTGGAGGAGACTGGTGCTGGGCAGAGAGGCCTGCTCTGGGAGGGTTGCACAGGGGCCTGCAGGAGAGGGGTACAAGCCCGCTGGGATAGGAAGAGGAACCTGTCGGCTGCGGCTGTGGTAAGATACAGCTTCAAATCACGTTTTGCAAGGTTTACCGTTTATCCCAGGGTAGCCCATCAGTACCCCTCTGATGTCCCCTCAGCCTGTGCAGTTGCCTCGTCACCCCCTCTTCTGACTCCCTGTTTACACTCCTTCCGCTGTTCCCCCAATACCCCATCACCCACATTTCCACTTTAGAGACACCACCCATCCCTGGCACCCACCTTTTATTGCCCCTTCACCCTCCTTTCATCTCATTTTTAGCGACATCTCCCACTTAAATACCCTTCTTTGGCACCGTGACCGGCTACCTTCTATCCCTTTGTTGAACATTGTGATGCTCGCTCTCCATTCCCAACCCTCCCTTGTCTGGTGACCGGTCCCTCACGTCCCCTTGTGATGCCCCTCACCACAGGCACAATAATAAGAGATGTGGTGCCTTGAACCTTGAAATCTGAAGTTTATTCTTGATTCAAAATTATTGGTCTGTGAAAATTAATCACCGACTCTCCATTCGAATCCAATTGGAAATATGTTCCATAATTTCAGTGCGTACATTAAAGTGGGATGCAATACTAATTTATAAATACCCTTTTATGATGTACACTTAAATCGCCTGACATCTCCGTTGTTCTGCAGAACGTCTGCGGACAGTTTTGTTGAATATAAATACCCACACGTGCATAACTGTCAAATCAAAATGCTACCCCTATCAGACTTTTGACATCCCTTTATGCTGATTGCCTCAATGTACTTAGTCTCTTTATTTTTGTGATGTAGCCAATGGGCCCCTTTCCACACATTCAGCTACTGTAACAAGCCTTTACTACTTCGTGTTCATTGTGTGACCTGTAACAGTTTGCCATCTGTGTTTCGTGTCATTGCACGTTTCTAAATTTAAATGGATTGTTCTGACATATGTTTACGTTATGGACATATTTTATCTTTGTGTTTGGGGATACGTGGCGTCTATTCTCATTTTCGTCGAAAATACTGCCCTATGAAGAACTCTATTGGTTGTGTAACATTTGTGAAAGGTTTCTTTAGTCACCAAGTGTGTTCGGGAAATGCCACGTTTCTGCATATTTCGAAATATCTGTGAGATTAATGATTGTTGGCCCACAGTTCCAAAAGGTGACAGTAGCTACTGAAAACTCCCGTACAAACGGAAAGATCCAGGCACCTTAAGTTACTGAATGCCAGTTGTCCCAATGGATCTTTAATTTTAAGGTTTGACTGTTACTAATCGATCCGATGAATTGGTTGAGTTTGTGCCTTGCAAAGAGATGTAAATTTAAATCTACCACCAGTAGGGTGCTCATGTATTTATTTCCTGGTTGAGATAATATTGTTTTTTCCACCTGTCACGTCTTACTGGTGCATTTTGAATGTATTGAATGCAATAAATCATCTCTCTGGCGTGCTTGAACTTACTTACCGTACTCAGGCCTATTATCACTGGCAAACTGTATTCACTGAAGTTGGGAAGAGTGGCTCTGTTGTGTGTGTATAAGCGGGATTTTTTAGTTGAAGTTAGCTTGGCCTGCCACACTGGTTGTCTCTCCATGAAGATCAACAGATTGCCGTTTGTGGAGAAACAGTCTGCAGCCAATACCTTTTTATGGTCTCCCATAACTAAACAACCCTCTTGAGCCCTACATTTTGAACTATTTATTTTCATTCTACCGCTGTTGAATTCCTCCAAGAAGTTGCATAGCTGCATTTTATTGGCGCCCAGACTATCCATAATTTGGATGTCTTCTAAATTTGGCACACAACTCTTGTATTAGACATTAAGGGGGTGATTCCGACCCGGCGGTCCTTGACTGCCAGGGCCGGGGTCGGCGGGAGCACTGCCAACAGGCTGGCGGTGCTCCTAAGGGCATTCTGACCGCGGCGGTATGGCCGCGGTCAGAAACGGAAAACTGGCGGTGTCCCGCCGGTTTTCCGCTGCCCTGAGGAATCCCCCATGGCGGCGCAGCTTGCTGCGCCGCCATGGGGGATTCCGACCCCCTCACCGCCATCCTGTTCCTGGCGGTTTCGACCGCCAGGAACAGGATGGCGGTGAGGGGTGTCGTGGGGCCCCCGTAAGAGGGCCCCACTTTGAATTTCTACTGCACCCGTCGCACACCTTCCACTCCGCCGGCTCCATTCGGAGCCGGCTTCCTCGTAGAAGGGTGTTTCCCACTGGGCTGGCGAGCGGCCTTTTGGCGGTCGCCCGCCAGCCCAGTGGGAAACCCAGAATGACCGCCGCGGTCTTTTGACTGCGGTACGGTCTTCTGGCGGTTCCCGCTTGGCGGGCGGCTCCCGCCGCACGCCAAGCTTGGAATGACCCCCTAAGTGTTTTGATTCTTCCTTTGGATAACAAAATGGCAATTTTTTCTACATAGGACATTAACTTTATCATGCCCGCCAGTGTGCTTCAACCAGGCGTGGCAGATGGCTAGCTTTCCAGCCACAACTTACCCTAAGCAGATGCTGTTGTCAAGGCAAGCATGGTGTGGCACTGCTTAGATGTAGATCACCAGACCATTTCTTGTAATCCTACGGAACAAATTGATAGTTAGGCAACAGGTTACTGGTAGCCACCAGAATGGGTTTGATCTGATTCAGTAATTTGTCAAATGTTTGTGACATCCTTGTTGAATTATTTAAAATTCGAAAGCTTGCCATGATGTCAATCATAATTCTTTGAGTACTCTAAAAACAGGAAGGTTGGAATGGTGCTTTAATGCATTCAAGCTGTTAGAAAGAGATGTACTTAAAGGTGCTATCGAAAGGGGTGGCACAGTGTCACACTTTTTAAGCTTTATTAGTAGATAGCAGTCATTTTATATGTGAAATCCTTACGTCTGCTTAAGCCTGATTGACTGCTTAGGACCACTGTACAAGACACCTTGATTGTGTTTTATCCTGTTGCCTTTGCTTTTAACGTGTTGGCATTGAGGTACAATAAGGGTTGGGCTAGTTCCTGAAGAAAAGAAACATTCTCTCTGTAGAATTACAGGTGCATTGGTAGAGTTAAGTATTACCGCCTTGTTCTTAAATACCAAAGAAACCCTAGCTAGCTATATTTGTCTTTGGCAGAGGTGCCATGTTCTCAATTTAGAAGTTGATATATTTGGTTGGGGTGCCCCCGCTTTTGATTTCAGATAGAATTGTGTTGGTAGATTGAGAAGTCACATTTTCGAATAACAGCAGTTTTTACAAGTCAATAGCTTGGTACAGCAACAGCTACCTGGCTGTGACGCCTTGTCATAATAAATATTGTGTTCCTTCTTGAGAGCTTCTGTAAATCTCAATCACTAAACCAGGTTGCAGGCTTTTTTAAATGGTCACCATCCCCTAACCTACCCTCTCCCCTAGTGTCTATGCCATTAGTGTGCATGTGTAGGTTTTGTATGCTGCAGCAGGACAGCTTGGGCTCCTACTTCATGTATCATATGACACATCCTCAGACGTGCTGGGGTTCCTGAGCTTTAGTTCCTGCTTCACAGTATGCAACTGAACATTTTCTGTGACATTTTTAAAATTCTAGCAAAACATATTATAGTGCGGCGCACCAGCTTAATAGATCCTGTAATGCTGCAATGTTTTATGCAATAGGACAGTTCATTGTGGCCAATAAACATAATCTAGTTTCTCAAACAACTTGCATGCAGTTCATGAAAGGGGGAAGGGTAAGTAATAGGTTTTTATTCAACAAAACACTGTACAGCCATAGAGGACAACTTTTATCTTTTAACCACATAAATGGATTACCTGATCTTGCCCTTACGTATGCCAATACTCTACTCCTCTAGTCTTGCCTTTCTAGGTAGCATGTCATATTCTTACAAAGAAGTGAGGTGGGGAGTAACTGTTTTCTACTGTTGACTAAATCATGTATATGAAGGCAGTATAAAATAAGGACATGTCAAGCCCTTGTGAGCCTGGGTGTGTTTATAGACTGAATTCAAACTTCTAGTATGTATTGGCAATGGCAACTTCATTGGAAGACATAGCAACCACTACGAGCTGTCCCTTCCGCTGGAAACTTTGTTCAGAGTTGAAGTGTTAAGCAAGTTGTCCCCTGGAAACCAGAGCTTTGAGAATTTGGATTTACCACATTCAAATCCCTGCTCCGTATAGTGGGGAAACTCTTGGCTTGGAAGCCTGCAATGATTTTGAACAGTAATCCTGCCTGTGTTGCTACCAATATAGTCCACCTATCTGCCTCTTAAAGTTGGAATGTGGATGATACACTTGTCTAAGTTCTGTGCTGGCGTTGGGTATTGCTCTTTTATCACTCCACATAAATATGAGGTTTAACTATGATGTCTAGGACCAAGAGCTTTAGATCATAGATCCTTCCTATGAGCTTCTTATTGCCCCTGCTCGCCAATCTCTCCCATCTGCTGAGAAGTCACTTGAGGTTTTTGTAGGCTAATACATTATCTGACCATTGTCTCACAAAAATACATTGGCTGTGTATTTTCTCCTTTTTTCTTTGAATCTTCAGTATCTAGTGCTAGGCAAGACATGTAATCCTACAAGAGGAACAAAGGCACAAGAGGCAACCGATGTCCAAGGTGAGGAGTGACCTATAACAGCAGAAGAGCTGAGAACCTAGATGGCAGATGGACAGTGGCCGTCAGGTGGATTATTATGATTGGAGGAGGGGTTGTCATGGATAATCAGTTGACCAAGGCCTTAAAAGGAAAAGTAGGAGAACCTTATAGGGAGGGCATGAAGTTATAAAGAAAAGTGACGGAACCAAGACTGAAAGGAAGAGGGGTGGACCAGGTGAAGAAGTTTATAGATGATGGTGCCCTGAAATTGAGAGTAAATGATTCAGCACATAGAAAGATGGAAGAGCATGCAAACGTACAACAATGAGGAGCCACATATTGAGTACAGACTGAAAGAGTTGGGTCATGTGAGAAGAGAAGGTTAATAGGCGTGAAGGCATAATGTAGGCTTAACTTGCTTGCATTACTGCCTGAGAGAGAATAAAAAATAAAGAGGATATATATATTTTTTTTCTTGTCTGAAACCCTATCACCGTTGAGACAATTTGGGAGTTCTTTTCTCTCAGTGGTTATGCAAATTCTTCATAACTGCATGGTATTCCGGTGAGGCCATGAAGCAGGGGTGCAATTGAATATTGTGAGCTTTGTTAAATAGGACTGTTGCCACACTCCAGTAAGTTGTCTGAATTTCAGATGAGGGTCCAGGTGTAAAGAGAGACAGTTAAACCTGTCATACTAAACAAGGCAGACAGCCCCCTAAAATTCACAATAAGTGTCTAAACTGGCATGAAACTTCATACTTAGTCTATTTTTACAAATGACACCTGGATGTCAAATTAACTCTATATCGGGGATCTGTTTAGTCGCTGCTTGACCTTTTGGACCAGGATTGGTCTTATGACCCTGTCGGGGGAGAGAAACACTTGCTTTCTCTGAGCTGTAGACCCCAAAAAGGTCACATACTTTATTGCCCTCAAAACAGAGACTCCGAGCAGGACTGAGAACAGTAATGTAAACGCTTCACATACAATTACCATCCAAAGGCAGACGTTTTTCGACAATATCAAACTTTTGCAGTCTTCTAACAATTACTACTACATTTTAACTCGCCAGAAATGGATTCGTGCCGATTTTCCATAGAGAAATGGTAGAAGCTCCAAGCCTGGAATTGTGTAGACTCCTGAAAGGGATAGCTCTCCATGGTTTGTCACCGTAGCACATAGGTCCCACTGTAGTTTGCAAACTCTCCACATCTAGTTAAATTAAAAATACAATTAGGCTCTTGATACTGTCAATGATTCTTGCACCAATAAGGATCACTACTTGCCACTGATTGAATGGTGGTCATTAGGTCCTTAGTGATATTGTCTAATATACACTTTTGGGATTCATCCCTGTTTTGCTTCTCATAAACCCTAGTGCAGGGTCTTGGGCTTTCAAAACGTGTCATCTTGCTCCTCCCTTTTTTAGTGATCTGCAACCTAATTAATGTCCAGTGATACTCAAAGCAACTCAAATTACACTCAAGGCAACAATGGAATGGAATGGAATGTCCACGTCCATGAGTCGTGGTCTTGTGGATTCTTTGCATAATTCAGCCCCCTGTTGTCCAAACCACCCCCTGGCCAACTGGGTTCTGGAGTCATGAGGATGGAAAAGTAGACTGTAAATCGAAGACTTAATCAAAATTACTTTGAAAGGTGAGAAGCTTATGCTTTGCTATTAACAGGAGGGCAGCAGCAGCAGCTTCGGGTGGAATGAACCTGGCTGCTATATGTACATTAATGCCCATCCAAGCAAATAAGACATAAGTGTCAGACCAGTGGAGACTTCATGACTCCATAATGACGTGAAAGTTAGAGCCTTTTTAATATCCAGGTTATGATTCCGGGGTCTCGAAGCTGCTGATTGGAAATCTCAGTGTACCTTGGGAATGAATGAGGTTTATGCCCCAAGTCCAAACGTCTTGTTCAGGAACACTTAGGCCGAGTGTCTGCATTGCCTTATTCAAAACTGAGGAAAAAGTTGCCCAAATCACGTTTTCCAGGTCATCATTTGCCTGTTGCTATTGACCAGGGGATCTAGTTGGTATTTACACAATGTGTCAAGATCGGTGCGAGCAGGGAGTTGAGTGTGTATGTGCAAGGGCATTTTTGTGCCCTATTAAAAAGGGAGATTTAAAACTGCTATGAATCTTCTCATCATAGCAGCAAATTGTGGACCTGCATGTTCATGGTCTTATGTATTGGGAGGTCTCCAAACTATTCTCACGTACATCAAACACATTTCTTGTTATTGGATAGTGCTCTCAGTTAAATATTGTTGTTGTGTGTTTTTTTTAGTTTTTTTTTTTTACTGTTTTTAAAATGTTATTTTTCGCTGTCTAGTGCTTAGCACCAGTGGAGCACAGACGCACATTGCAAATAATGCTTTTTAAAGTGTGCGCTCGGAGTCAAATGTAGCAGCTCCAGTGTTTACCAGGGTCACAATATAGCAGACAAAAGCACCAGATATTAAGATCTTAATGTGGTGTACCACAGGGGTCTCTAACCTTTCCTACAGTGAAAGTAACTTCTGATTACTGAAGTTCACTTAGAGGTAATTCCCAAAGTATAATAATTTATACGATAAGGATTCATAAGGCCCGAAAATCTAAACACCACTTTTGGAGTATCAGTTCTGCTCAAGTACATCTTTAATGGTGTAAGATCTCTTTTTGGAAAGGATTACTTATAGGCATTCCACCCTCATTTTCGTCCCGTTTGCTCTCATGAATTGCTGCTAAGAGATGATTGTCTCATTGTCATGAAGTACATAGGATTTCGGTACCCCGAAGACCAAGGGCAGAAAATGCTTCAACTTTCTGGCTAACTTAATTTTTTGTCCCAGACTTGCGAACTGGAAAGTTCCCTTTTAGGCTACAAATGCATTTATATCTAGAGTCTTTAGTAATAGTACTAATGTGGACCACTTGGCAATTCTGTGGCCGCATCTTTTTTTTTTTTCTTTCATAATTTTGGATTTGCCACATAATCTGCTATCTGCAGATTTTAACAAGAAAGTTAATTACCCGACAGGGGTAAAAATTACTAAAATGTTACGTTGTGTTCGCAAGGCCTTTTGAAAAGGTTAACTTGTCATGTTTCAGTTGCTTATTTCCTTTATTTGATTGCTAACCTGGTACCAATGATGTAAAATACTTGCCCAGACAGTATGTTAATATGTGTAAAAAACACAAAATAATGAAGTAATACAATAAACCGTGCCACATTATGCTGCAGAAATTGCCTGTCGTCCCACATAATTCAGTCAACCTTGCCGCATAATTTGGTGCTCCGCTGCCGCATAGTTTCAGTGGACCTGATAATACACTTTGCAAACCACATGCCATCTTGATAGCTTTCTTCAAGTAAACAGGTCTTTGCAGTCGCCCTGTAAGGCTATATTGCAAATTAATGTATTTTGAGACTGCTTTAAGAAGGCACCTGCTCTTAACAAAAGGATAGAAATACGTATACAAAAAATAAAGATGTGCAAGTGACAGGAGAAAAAAAGAGGAAGAAATTATACATTTTGAAATGTTTTTTTTTTTTTTTTTTTAAAGTGTGGGAAACTTTACAAGGAGTCAAAAAAGACTAAAGGACGAAAAAGGATCAGAGAAAGGAGTGGTAAAGGGAAAAACAGATAGAATGGAAGAGACCACAAAACAAGGAAAAGAAAAAAGCGCAAGATGAAAATGAGAAAGGAAAAGAGAAACGAATAAAGCAGAGTAAAATGGGAAATCTAGTGGAAGAAAAGAGAACCACGGAAAGTAAGAAGGAAGTAGAGAAGTGAGGGAAAGGAAACCAAGCACTGTCCGAGCCAATAGGTCTCATCTTTAGAACATGTTGGCTTTGCTGATAGTTTTTAGTCATGTTCTGCGGTATCCCCGATGTTGTGCGCCATGGCTTTAAAGAGCAGAAGAAAAACTATGATGCACATGTGTCTAGCCCACCCCCCTTTTTATCGATCTCAGTAGGATCGGTAAATCTTTGTTTTTTCTTTCAGTTTGGTGAGGGGAAGGAACACGGTATAGAATCATAAGAAGGTGCAGGTGCAGAATCGAGGGCGGAGGTGGTTGAAAGCAATATGGATGGTGCAGGAAGGACAGGCAGCAAATTGGGGGAAAGCCAGGTGAGGGAAAAAACAAACTGGACAGAGAGCAGCGTTGAGCTCTGGTGGAGAATCAAACTGAAGAGAAAGCAACACGTGGTGGTGGGGTGGATAGAACAAGCACATGAGGGTGGGCAGGGAGAAGCACACAGGCCAAGAAGAGCTCCCGCCTCCACTGCGTTCGGGTTGGATAACGAGACACGCCTGGAGAAAAGATGTATTTTTGTGGAAAAAAACACAAGAAAAGGTGAGCACCTGGAAAATGAGCAGTGGAAGGACACAAGTAATACGCCCATGCTCCATGGGAGGGATAAACAGAAGAGGAAGTGAAGCCTCTCAGGGTAACGAACAAGAAGCAAGGAGATGAGTGACAAAGCCAACTAATGGAAAGCAGTGGGCGCGTTCTAGGCCCACTGTAAGCTCACAATCACTTTTTTTTGCCGACAGACAGCTTGTGCTCTTTAGTGGGAAAGCCCTAAAAATGAGCGAAAGGGGGAAGAAAAACACATGGCAAAGAAAGGAAGTAGGGGAAAGGAGAAAGACAACAATAGGAAGAGAAAGACAAAGGACGAAGTAGATAAAGAAAATAATAAAAATATGTTTTGAGAAGGTGAAGGGAAGTGCATGATCCTGCACCGTCAGCTTCTCAGTTGTCACATGACTGAGTACATAATATTTAAAGTGCTGCCTTCATATTTGGGCAGCTGCATATTCCCAAAGCAGCCTACAGCTACACGTTTGCTAATTAGAGGCAGGCTCTGAACTACTGGTAGCTCGCTATCGACCTGTTGTGTTTACCTGAGGGGACAGCACGTGTCCATTTACAGATTAAATCTTAGCCACTGCTTGTGTTTGGTTTGGTAACCGTGTTATGATTGGTTGGCAAGGGGAGCATGCAGCGTTGTTCTTTGACATCCCAATCGGTATGGAAACCAGGCTGCTTTGTTGCCGATTGGGATGGTCAAGTGTTGTGCTCCTGACACAGGCCCTTCCGCCGTTGCTGTTTGAAGCTGTTCTAAGGAGAGCAGAGCTATGCGGAGGCGGTCCTGCTTTGTGCAAGGGCCTGTGTAAACAAACTTGCGATGACAGCGTCACACTGAAGGTGCAGGTGGGGACTTCATTGTTTAAAGAAGTGAAATTAGGCCCTCGAGCATGTGTTTCCTGCTTTAGTTTGTGACTGTGGCTTACACAGAAGTTGCATTTGTGACTCCGGTGTTCTCCGTGACCAGTGAAAGCCGTGTGTCGGCGGCCACCACTTCAAGCTCACAGCATAGGATGTGAGACTGTCTTGTATTCATCCACAGCAGTAGGGACATTGTCTTTTCTGTAGCAGCCCTTCAGAGTACAATCAGATCAAAGTGAGCCTCTATACGTGTCGCATGCACTCCTTGGTGTGCTGCTTGCTGTGTCTTCCTAGCTAGACCAGGGTCTATTGGGAAATATGCCCATGGGGCAGTTATCATGTCAGACCACCTGGAAGCCCCCTCTCCTCCACACACTTTCCTACATTAATCTGCACTTCAGGCACCTCACATTGTCTTTTCAAATGAAGGTTTGTTACTAAATGTAATATTATCAGTAATCACAAATGCATTGCACAGCCATAGAATATAAGGTTAAGCAGTAACTACCTGGAAGTTGAATCTGACTGTACGGTTCCAAATCCGTAGTTCCTTCATTTCAATCTTATTTCGTCTCCGTGTTATCTTCTCTTTGTACCTGACAAAGGGTTTCTTCCGCTGCCTGTATGTTTTGTAGTGAAGCCCAGTCAACCTATGTACAGATTCACATCATGTTGGTGTACATGGTTTGTGTGTGTCTGTGAGTGTGGAGTGACTGTTGTCACCTCCTGTGTATATTGCAGTTCTCTGTGTCACTGGTCTCCTGCAACACCAGAGTTTCTTTCAGTCCACTTCATTGAGAACGCACTCTGTATTCTCAGCATACACACACACACACACACACTGAGTTACTTTCATATCACTCGGCTTACAGCACTTTCACACACCGGTTTTATTTTAAGCGCTAGACTTATGATCACCTAAGTTAACAAACTTGAAGGTATTAGTACAGTTCTCGCTATTGGTTGAGCACCGACGTTAACCTTGCTTCTGTCGTGTTTAAAAAAAAAAAATCACCTCTGCAGTACTGGTTTGGAGTCTCTGTACATTGATGCAGGTAATGGAACATCTAAGGATTGCCCACACTTGTACGTTTATGGTAAGAAGTTCTTTGGTTCCACTCCCCAACAGGGTTCCATGATGCACGCTTTATGTGTAGGTATCTTTCTGCTCTCAGTAAATACTTTTTATCTGATGTATTTCTTCTGTTATAGCTGACTGGCATTGGGTCTCAGTGTTCATGCCTAGAAGGAGCTGAGGTGGGCTGACATCCTTCTCCCCGCTCCCCCAGCCGCACAGTCTCGCCATGGACCAGGATTACGAGAGGCGCCTCCTACGCCAGATCAACATCCAGAATGAGAACACAATGCCTTGTGTAGGTTGCAGAACTCTACTGTGCATGGCCGCACTATGCGAAGCCTCGCTCTAGCATTGGAGCAGGCCAGGGATTGCCAGTTTGGGGTGGGTGTCCGCTGCTTCCCTTTGCTGAGCTAAACCTCTGCTGGTCTGGTCTGCGCTGCATGCATACTGAAAACTGGATGTTCAAAAGTGTAGATGGCTGTGGAGGCAAGCTTCGCCCCGATACGTGTCTTTTGACTCTACAGCTGCCACCCACCTTTGCTGTAGTGTTTTTCCAAAAAATGAGATTTGTGATCAATCCATGGAACAATGTAATACTGTGAACAAAGGTAGTCCATGAAGACGTCATTGCTATCATCAGACATTTTAATATGTAAACAATCCCACTTTATTACTTTGCCTCATCGAATTCCATCTTTAAGTATATGTGTGTGTGTGTGTGTGTGTGTGTGTGTGTCTGCACATATCTCTGCACCTTTATTTTACCATCCTGCCACTGTGCTATGTGCCCCTGGGCTTATGATTTTTGCAAGCCTATGGCAAGGGCCTCTCCATATGCTGAGACTACTGCAATCTGCCACTCTGTCAACGCTAAGCACCGTGCTTTATCAGTAGCCACCATATTTCTCTGTGACAAAGCTTAATGTAAAACCACCTAAAACGAGAGCTTGAAAATAAAAGAAAATGCATGATTACTCTTAAATTTCTTTGGTTGCAAGAACATTTGGGAGGTTGTGAAGACCGCTTATTGTCTGGAAGCCTAGCTGCTAGAGTCCCTTGGTTATTTAAAGGTATCAAAACAGATTCTTGGATTATATACTTGTTAGTCTTTTGCCAGTCATTAACGTAGGATAGGTTAGAAGACAGTGCTCTTGAGCCCAGTATGATCTTGGACAGTGGAGGCGCCATGTTGAGTACACGTTGTGACTGCTATTGGAGGCTGGTGTATGGCTGTCTCCAGTTACTTGGAGCTCATCAGAGTGGACTAGTTTAATCTGTCCCAGGCGCGTTCCTTCCATCTCCATCACCATCCTAAGCACTAATCTGATATTATAGAAGTAGCGGTGGAGAAGTTCTCCACCAAGAATTAGATTGGTGCTTAAATGGTCCAGCTCTAAGGGCTGTGCACAGAAGTAACACACTCTAACCTCCCCAGACCTGCTGGTTAGAATGGGACCTAGAAGAAGACAACCGCTATTGTCAGTGGGATGGCCCCTTCAACAAGAGAAGGGGTGTGGTCTTTGACTGGGGTGGAAGTGGTCGCCAGGTTTAATCCTGGTTCATTTAGAAAGGAAATACAGATGCAAATTTGGAGCCACCACTCCAGTTTATGTACCTTACTTCTTATTTAATGGTGCTTTCAGAATGCTTCACTAGAATTTGGGTTTGCTTCACAAGTTGACTAATTTTGTTGCACGGAATGCATGCTAGAGATGTCTGAAGTGGCTTTGAGACAACATAGTAGTGGTGCATAAAATGCACACAATAAATATACAGACTGATTAAAAAGCATCTCTTCACATCTGCAGACTTGGGTCCTAGTTACAAAAATTCCCTTTTGTCTAAATGCTTCGCTAGACTTTCTCCCTCAAGTTGACTGTGACTTGTAACCATGGGTATTACTTTTGCATTTGGTTTCTCAGGTGGGCATTTTACAGGACCAAGTTGGGTTTGACTTCGTTTCAACACCATAGATTTGTTTTTGTTTTTTATGCTACTGAGAGTTGGAGGTTTAATCTCCTGTTCTTCTACATTCTTTTCTAATTTTTCTTCCAATTCAAAAGTGAACTCCTTACTTCTACAGCTTGATTGATGGCATTAAAACGTTAATGTTTTTGTGTACCAAACTCTAGATGATAAGAGCATTATAGATCATTAGTCAAATCTCTTAGGGAATATACATTCAATACACATAACTTACCTTCTTCCAGGCCACAGAATTACTGCAAGGCTATTGGAATTTAAGTATATATTTTTCCAGGCTGCTGTGTGTCTTACCAATATTGCTCTGAAGATGTTCAGCGGTCTACACCATGTAAAATTGTAATAATGATTACATTATTGCAGAAGTTGACTCCTAGTCTGGTTTCAGTGGTGGCGTCAAGTTAAGGTTTGACGTTGATGATTGGCTCCATTAAATAGTGCCATTCTCTGTTTAGATACATAGAAGCAAATTTGTTAGTTCTAGAATGTGTTCCTCTCACAAGTACCTCAAATCTTTTATTTATATATATATATATATATATATATATATATATATATATATATATATATATATATATAAAAATATATGCAATTACCACGCTCAGCTCACTTTTCTGTGTCACGCTTGCTGTTACTATTATGAGGGTGGTAGTCCAGCTGCCAGGTGGCAGTGTAGACATTTTCTTTAGTCACAGTTATGTCTTTCCTTGTAGGATAACAGTGTGTCTGTTGAATGGTTTATCATTGTAACCTGTACCTTCCACAACCTGATTTTGCACATTACAGCCATGCTATATTTTGAATGTTTACTGATTAGGCCTGAAAACGTTTTGGGTGAAGGTGATCTGCTTGTGAATTAATCTAGAAACAAACAACAAATCTATCGTTCCACTGTGATCCAGAAAAGAAAACATGAAATCCTTCTGGTTCCTGATGACACACTATATATGGGTACTTCTGTAGTGCTAACCTTGCCAAAAGGTGAGTGTGTGGCACATAGTAAGAGATGATTCTTGATTAATAGGGACAGCCCCACTAGAGATGGTCTGTGTAGTTTGTTCTCGTGAGATGTGGTTGCCTATCTTTAGGCTTTCAAGTTGCTCTGCTTTCAGGAAGTTGGGTGCTCTTTACCACTCGTTGCATCAGGACCTAATGGCAGTTCTATAGTTCTCTTTTGGAAGGCAAGGCATTATTTTGCAGAGTGCGAATAATTGGGTCTGTGCTGTGTATAGCTTGGTTTTATTGGGTGGACTCTGAGCAAGAGGTGGTTCTCAAATATGAGCACATGCAACTCTGCGCCTTGTTTTTGTGCAGGCTCAACATGCAAGTTGGTTCGTGCCGGGGAGCCGTTAATGACCATAGGCCTGGTAGGAGTTGTTGACAACCAGGATGACTTCTCTGGTCAGGTTTGCTGAGCATTTGTTGACCTATTGGTGGATTTTGATCCTGTGGTTGGCCAGTAGTAGTCTGGGAGCACCCTCACATGTATTTAAGATAACGGGAGAGAAGGGAGTATGGGTCTCAAGGTATTTATCTGGGCCACGTTTTCAATGAAACTGGTGCTCAGGTAGCTAGTCATCTTGGCCATTGCAGATGTGGCACCCAAGTTGAAAACGTGCTCTTAATACTATACTAAGCCGCAGTCTAGTGAGATTGTCCTGGAGCCCAGGACATGTATTTAGAATAACTATGCAATCATTTCTGCTGAATACAAAAGATCAGTGAATGAATTGTGGGTAACTCGACTACCAAGTTGGACAGAAAATGGAAAAGGGAGGGGTGGTCACTTACGTAGAGCAGGAATCTCAGACTTTTCTTTCCAGAACATATAGGAATATCAACCACCTTGCAGGCTCTTTCAAAAGGGAGGACAGCAGTCAAGTGGAGGAGCTAATTTAGATCATGATTGTCACCTATGATGTCCCTCCAAGTTGATCAGTTCCAAATAGAAGAGTGTAAAAAAAAAAAAAAAAAAATAGAGCACCTTCGCCATCAGACTGAAAAATCTTAGCAAGTGGTAGTGAAGATGAGGCACACCTATAAGATGATTCTTACTTATTGTGCCTGTTTGAATGAGACCGATTCATTGTAAAGACTTATCACAAATTCCCAAGCTAAAACCTAGGGGTCCTCGAGCAAAGTGTGCAGATTTTTCACCACATATTCGCTTTTCAGAGTTTGCCAGCATGATTCTTTCACTTTTAGTATTCCCCTTTTGGACACATTTTGTCTGGTATGAACTTAATCACACAGCATCACCACTGCCTTATTAGAAATTATCCGGTTTGCTTCACATGAGGAAAATCTCTCTCATTATTGAAGTAGTGAGAGTGTGTGTGTGTACTATGGATAATTATTTTTCAAAAAGCTAGTGTAAATTGCCTTTACCGCCCTGGGTGGTCTCGAAATCCCCAAACAAGCATAACACCCTGGAGCTAACATTGATATTTAACAAAAAAGTCAAAACCCATTTATGCGTGTAAGTGACACCCTTCGCCATCTCTGGCTATTGAAGCTCAATATTGTGTTTATACCCCTTCTTCTCATTATGGCTTAGGGCCATTCATGTTTATGTTTCCTGGGGCAATTAATTAACCCTAAGGAGAAATGTGTGACTACTTAACTGCCTAGAATATCCTTCTAGCCCATTGATCAAGGGGAAAGAGGAGTTTTAAAGCCAGTTACTTATTTCTGGACTGTTGTCTCAACATGAGAATATGTAGTGGAATGTTCTATTCTATTATTGATTTTACTCCTGTATTAAAATTGTGTTTCCAGCAAAGTGTCAAAAGTAGTGGTATCGTTAATGAGTGATTGGTTTTCTAATGTGAGATTATAGTTGCAGAATGTGAGTTTACGAAGAGCATATATTATGGTAGGACTTAAAGGTACATTATCACTTAGCGTGATGAATTTTCCCTTCTTTTTAGGGTATTTGCTTTATTGGAATACCATCCTGCTGCCGACTTTACCTTGACATTTTGTAAAATGTGTTCTTAAAATGTGAATGCAAACTACAGTGTCTACTTTCAACATTTGTTTTTAATATTGAACGTACTTACTCCTGCTGCCTACTTCAGTAAGTTTAAGAATTCCCTTGAATATCCTTTTAAACTTACATGCTGCCATGTTAAATATGGGATTTATAGTCCCTTTTCTCAAGTGTGATTTATGTTGCTCTGGTAACCCATTCTCTAACATGGTGGTTCCCTTTAAGATTTTTTTTTAAATCTGAAAGTATTTTTGTGCCTAGCATCCTCTTTAACTGACTGCATGAGAAGTTGTTTCAAATTTAATAATGTATATTTACTCTGCCGTGGAGCGAGCCCTATCTGCTCGGCTTGCGGCTACGCGTATGCTCTAAAGGCAGACCATTATAGAAGTTTTCTTAAGGGAAGAATTTAAAATGGTTAACTTGTGTAACTCTGCTGTGTATACTGTGACCCTGTGAAGATGAGTGGTGCTAGTTTCTGAGATGTGCGCTACTGGCCGGCGCCACCCAGGCTATTTGTACAGTGCTGGTAGAGATGTTTGTTACTGATACAGTAGTTTTACTATACTATAACATCACCTCAAACCTTTGAGGAATACGTGAGAGCAATGACTTACGAATCATTGTGATGGAGGTATGTGGAATGCGATTGCCATCAAGTGAGAGTTGTTCTGCTGTTTTAAAGCTCCAGCTCTACAATTAAGATAGTTACTTTGAACCTGATTGTGGATTCTTTTTTAGACTATAACGCCCGTCTTTTTCTTTCACAGTTTGTCAATAAAAATGTAGAGTTCAAAATGCAGTAGGCCATCTGGTGATTCCCACCCACCATACCATTTTAAAATCCACTTAGACACCCAATACATTTACTGTGCGCATCTTAACATCATCGTTTTCTTCCGGCCTTTATTTTTGCTTCTGCGTTGGGGTTGTAGAAATCAATAAGATGTATTATCAAACAAATTACTACTTCACCTTCCACTTATTTAATGTCTCTTCTAGGAGGTGTATGCAATTGGATTAGCATTGATTCCTGTACCACTGTGATTCCTGTCACCCCTTTGAAAGTCTCCAATGAAACAGCTTTGTGTTGCACCAAAGTATTGTAGACTTACAAGACATTACAGATTTTTTTTCAAGGTCTGTGATTTGCAGGGATTTGAGTTGTCTGCAGAATCCTTAAACCAAATATTAATTTCACAACTTGGCATCAAGTTTTTTGTTCACTTGATTAAACGTGGCTTCTTTGATTGTGATGGTAAAGATGCCTCTTTGCAACACCATTTTCCTTTATTTTGGAATATCTTCTCTAGTGGCACTGAACAGCGAATTTGATCTTTTTGTTTCCTCCTTTTGCTAACATTTGCAGTTGTTTCGGCAGTAAGATTAAATGATATTGGTTTATTGTCTGAGTGTTCTGAATGTGGTTTTTATCAGGTTTCAAAATGTATAGGTTTGCTTCCGTTTTGGAATTCATTTGCTTGGTCTGGTACTT
The DNA here is from genome assembly GCF_031143425.1 of Pleurodeles waltl. NCBI lineage: Eukaryota > Metazoa > Chordata > Amphibia > Caudata > Salamandridae > Pleurodeles > Pleurodeles waltl. The sequence continues at coordinate 69,879,820 of NC_090451.1, read as the reverse complement.
GCTTAATTTAACAACAAACCTATCCCAAGTAATTTTTCCAGGCATTCTGAGCTCTATCTGTTCAAGTCTTCGATTGAAACCATTAAACTCTTTCTATTAAAATGCGTAAATGTGGATATGGCGATGACCTTGGCAGCCTTATTTTTCACCTATGCAGATTTATTTATTTAAAAAAAATATATTGTTTCCGTTTCTGTTCAGGTAGCCTTTAATAGGTAACTTAAATGGAATACAGTGCTATTGCCTTTGTCCTTTAAGAAAACTTCTTTTAGCTTGACAACTCTTTTAGTATGACCTATCTTTCGAGGCTCCATCTCGAAGATTCAAAACTATTTTAAGCTTTACTGGAGTGTCGGGTACCTTAATGCTGACATCCTACATAGCATTTGGCAGGAATTGTTCCCTTCTGACTTTCAGGGCCCTTAGAATTCAAAATTCTCTCTCTTTTTTTTTATGCTTTGTTCGCTGTAATATTAAAAATGAGCCTTTTCTGTAATTTTGTCTAAAAAATATTATTTTGAATACAACAAAATCCTAAGGCATTCTTCAAAAGGATCAGTGATTATTAAATAGATTAAAAAGAACAAAATGTACAACCTCACTATTCTCAATGTCGCTAATGTCTTGCACCAAAAGGACAGTACTCTTTGAATAACCTATTCCTTATGAACATTTATATGACATTATTCCAATACTTATTGCATTTCTGGTATCCAGGCCTCTGTATCTTACTCGGCCATCACTATGGTCATTCTCAAGGTAATGGACTGTACCCTATAGCTACCTTCTCTCTCATGGGTGTAGTGTGCAAAAATCTAAATCTTGTGTATTATAGGGTCTAGTTCTGATTTAATTCCATCCAGTCAGGTTCTCTTATCTAAGGCTTGAGATTCTTTATCACTGGCAAAACCACCATAGGTCACCTCTGTTGAGAGAAACGTTCTTCATGAGCCGCAGAACCTCACTTTATGGTTTCCCTGCTTTCTGTATTACATCAACCACAATGGTCTGTTGGTCCTTACCTCACTGCGAATAGGAACATTTCTACAACCCCATTGTTTAATCACCACTAATCAATGTCATCCGGGCAGTACGATCCAACAGGCCATTTGGGTTGATGTAATGCATGTGATATGTTTCATAAAACAGGGTTGATGTAATTGTTATGTATGGGGTAATGCTTCTCTCAATACATGTGACATTATAATTGTTATTACAATTACAATGTTGAATCGCTAAGGGTTGAAGGGAACTATTTTTGTTGACTGCTACTTGAAACCCTGCCACCTTTGACGTAAAGGGGTTGCTCTATTTGTTCTGTTGCTATCCTATACAACGTGCCACTTACTGTCTTGTGTGGTTCACATACGAAGAAGCTGTTTGTTTAGTTTCCAACATCCATGCTAATAGTATTTCCACCACCTCAACAATAAATCTGTCTCGACTGGAATGTTATCAGAATACATGCTGCTATGGGTTAAAACTTCTGAATAAAATCTGTAATCCTGGCTGTGACCCCCAACTAGTTTGCACTGCGTGGCCGTGTCTTATCTGTTGAATATTGGGCTATTTAAAATATATTATTTCCTGAAGAATTCATAAAAGATAGTGCATGGCTTCTCTTAAGGTTCTGTTGCCTCCAGAATGCTCTTTTAAAACATAGACCATATCTGCATGTACATAGAGAAAGAATTGTAAATTGCTTGCGGTCTTCCGATAACTTTAGGTTTCATGTTCTTTCACTTTTTATGCGGCCTGCTTTTGTGGATCACATCTCTTCATCTTTAAGGTTCGGTTTCTCCCTGTATAAATGATATTTGCTCTTTGAAATTCAGTCTAAGTGTTTTAGTTCGTATTTGACACCCGATACTTTGAAATATGAACCTCAGCCTACTTTCCTTATGTTCGTCATTAACGTTTGCAGTTTTACATCTTTCACCCTAGTTTCAGTCTCCAGTCTTGATATGAGGAAGACCGAGCCATCTGCTTTCTTCGAGATAGAAATGAAATAAAGGCCAATTACGGTTTGGAATTCCGAATGCAGTTTTGCCAGTATGAATTTAAATTTCCCTCTATAAGAAAAGTTATTGCTTTGTCACTTGTCCTTTTCTCCGCTTTTGAGTTAAATAACTTTTTTTTTTTTTTTGTCTGTAAGAGTTTCTCATCTTTGTATGTATGACAGTCGTAGGGCTCTTTTTCAAGGTCATAACGAGGGCAGTCAAAAAAAATGGAATATGTCCACACACCATCTTGATGCCAAGGAATATACCTATTTCGTTACTGTTTAACCTAGAATGTGTCCGCTTTGCCAAGCAGAAGTAGCACCCCCCCCCCCCCCTCTCCGTGGCGTCAGTATTTCGGGGTAGATTTGGAGCTCTTCCACTGGTTAAAAGATTTTCTTGCTTATCAGGTGGAGCAACCTGGACATCTTCTCTTGCCAGACTTCGCAAGCTTGTTTGTGGTCTATGCGTATTGCAGTGATGACCCATTATCGTGTAGTGCGAAAGCTCCTTGACATGGTCCAGTTTTCCTGCTTCTTGCCTGATTAGGTTTTTATCTTGTATATAGTTAACAGAAAGTGCCTCCTGGTGGCTTCTGTCAGAGTTTGTTTCAGCTTTGCATTATAAACTCAACTTGATGGGCTCACAAAACAGGATTGGCTGAAACAAGTTTCCCTCACAAACTTGAACCATTTGACTGCTAGCCATGGCTAGCCACAGAGTAATAGCAGATCTAGAAAAAGTGGTGCCTTGGATTAATGTATGTGATTCTTTGATAGAACGTAGAACAGGTAAATTCTTTAAAAAAGGAGACCTTCAAAAGTTTCAGAAGTGTAGAATAGGGCTCTTCAAGCTCGTTTGACATTCAAGACGTATGAATTTTCGAAAGGCAAGAAAAATAAAAGCCCAGAGATGGGTACAAGTGACTGAATGATGACATTGCAGCTGAGCTGTATTTTTTTGTTCCCAAAAATATTTACCAGTGTAGTTTTAGCTTCGATTTTTAGCACTGCAGTTGTAGGTAGAATTGGTTGTCGTCAGTTCCAAGAGCCTAGCCTCTTCTTTAGTTGGACCATAGGAGCTTTGTTTGCTCCTGTCCTGAAAGCTCTCCGACGCGTCAGCAAATCCTACTCTCCGTCAACCGGCATATTTCAGCCAGAAAACCTGTGATTTCCCTCATTCTATCTGCCTCGCGGCCTCACTGTGCTTCCATGGTTTTTAGGTCTTGCTCAACCACACTGCCGTTGGTTACCTCATTTTACCAATTCTTAAGAACATGTATTGTTGGCTCTGACTTCACCCAGAGCAGTGTTTCTCTCCACCTCATGTTATTGACTGCTCGACATGTCAACCCGCCTTCCAGCCTGGATCTCCTCCCATTGGCGTGCATGAGGATTATTTTACATCTGAAAAGTACAGTCAGTCATCAAACTGTTTGTCACATTCATTTATTCATCCCCTAAGTGCGTTCAGTACAGAAAGCCTTTCCCTTTTCGCTACTTTTCTCCCCAGATTTGCAAAGCACGTAGGGTTGTCTTTAATGTGATAAACGCCATTGTGGCTTGCACTGTTAATACCTTGATTGAATACCTTTGACACCTGAAAGCCAGAACTATTGGCTTCCCACTGCTCTTTTAGCAAAATAACCAAGCAGACTGTAGGTTGAACTGAAAGGAAGGCTGCAGACCAAGGTAACTGGGGTTGGGCATGTGTCAACCCTTGACCAACCTTTGCCATGCAAGGGAAAACAACCTTAAACTATACTTCGTTTTGCGACTTCAGTGTATGTTTTGGTTAAGAGCTGTTGATTTTTGTGTAGGTCCCATGCTGCCTCTTAAGAGTACTCAGACAGATAATGGTGTATTTATTGCAGGGCAGTAGCCACGACTGGTGTTTAACTTGAGATACACTTGGAGTCTGTCTTAGCTTTTTTTTTTTTTTTTTTTTAAGCGTACAGTTTTCTTCAAGCGTTTGTTTCCAAGTATTAAGCCAGTTTTTATAAATAAATAAGAAAGCAGATCTCCTGACGCTAGATTACTCTTGTAAACGGGATCCGTTTACTGGAGTCTGTTGTACTTGCCACAGTCATTTCACTGATATCATTTTAAAGACCCCAATTGAGAGTAACTTTAGAGAACTTACTCCTTATAGGTCTAACCACACTTACTCCCGCTCAGTGACTACCCTCTTCTTGTAATGTTCTGGTCTTTATCATTAAATTTAGACGGTGCTTGCCATTCACGCTTCATTCTAACGTCTGCCTTGACTGCATGTTTTCTAGTACTCTACACTACTTGTACTGTTGGTGTTGTGATCGATAAAGGTATAACATGGTTATCTCTTCTTCTTTCAGGCTCCGGAGATGAGGCGAACTTTGACTCCTTCCAATTCTCCCATGTCCTCTCCTAGTAAGCACGGGGATCGCTTTATTCCCTCCCGTGCTGGGGCAAATTGGAGCATCAACTTCCACAGGATAAATGTGAGTGAGCTTTTTTCCCCACTTAACAGGGTTGGGCTCTTAGCTTGGAGAGGGATTGGTTTATAGATAAATGGACTCTACAGGATAAACGTGAGTGAGCTTTTATTCAACCTGTGGTTGCTGAGCTCCTCTTAGCCTAGTGAGGGACTGGTTTATAGATTCAGCCTGTGGATGCTGAGCTCCTCTTAGCCTGGAGAGGGACTGGTTTATAGATGAATGAACTCTACAGGATAAACGTGAGTGAGCTTTTATTCAACCTGTGGTTGCTGAGCTCCTCTTCGCCCAGTGAGGGACTGGTTTATAGATTCAGCCTGTGGATGCTGATCTCCTCTTAGCCTGGAGAGGGATTGGTGTATAGATAAATTAACTTCACAGAGTAAATGTGAATTAGCTTGTTTCCAGATTAGCAGGTCTGCGATGATTGGTTTATGGATTAATGAATCTCCATAGGAGAAATGTGAGTGAACTTGTATCTAGCCTATGGCAACTGAGCTCCTCCTGCCCTGGAGAAGGGGTTGGGTTGTAGATGGATGAGGAGCACAGGTTTCATTAAACGCGTAAAGGTGACATGGTTAAAATATGCTTGTGTTTGAGAATTGTTCAGATAAGGTAATTCATACTGACACGTCAGCCACATCCAGAATGTTAACAGGGCTTGAGCACAAAACCATCAGGGCGAAAACTGAAAGGTGTGTTTAGCGATGGCCAGCTGCCATTCGGTGGTAGAATATCTATTTCTTCTTGGGGGTTGGCTGTCGTGTCTGCAAACCTTTCTTGGTGGAGTAACATGGCTCTGCATGTTCTTTGTAAGCAATGGAACAACTTCTAATAGTAACTCTTCACCTCGCCCTCCTACCGCTTGTCCTTGAGCTCTAGTACAGTGCACGGCAGCACCCCATCTCCTGTGCAGTCAATAATAGCTGTTAATGTGGCTATTCCTGGCAGAGATCATGAGTATGCTTCTCATGGGGACAGTGTGTCCTGATCAGTGCTAACAGGATTCAATGGATGGACGAGGCAGGTTTGAACCAAGGTATTATCCAGTATGCAAGGCATTTATAGTGGATATCAAATACGAATGCTTTAGCGATTATCATGTTATTTCTCTTCAAAAGCTATCTTTTAAATGAACCTTTAAAAAAAATATATACAGTTGGCCCCCTCCCGCCAGTATATTCAGTCTCTGGTGACCCCTTGCTTTAGCTGGTGCATCTTGAATGGCCATCATCGTTTTGCATCCATAGCTTCCCGGTTTCTGAGTCCCACACGCGGGCAGCTGTTCTTATTTGGATTTTTCTCTTCGCATTGTCCTACATTTAGTTCTGTTAGACCATTATTATGTGTAAGAATACACGAACCCGAAGTGTAAGAGAAAACTGAGCTGAATTATTCACTAAAAATTTGAATTTTGATAGCTCTGTGTCTACCTGGGAGGGTGGGGGCTCAACAGTGTTTTAACACATCGTGCATTCACTTCCTTACCGCCGTGTTATTGGATACTGCTGGGTACAAACGCTGCTGTCACAGCACACAGAATCAACACTTATTTTGTTTTCACCCGCTTAACAATTTAGACCCACTGCTCATGAAGTAACCAAGAATATTGCCAGAGGACCTGCAAGCAGAGTAGACACTTATTTTTCAGATCTGGAGAAATATACGAAATTGCATTTTTGCTTTTCTGAAAAAACATCTTTGAGGATTTTTTTTTAAATTCATAATTTTCACATTTTATTTTATGTCACCGCCTTTGGGAAAAAAAAAAAAAAAAGTCGTCCCCAGCAACGAGGATGCACTTGAATCTTGTGTAGATGGGAGCGCTGGTGTGAGGGTTAGCCGCATCTGGCTGAAATCTGTCTCTTTTGGTTGTACTCTGTAGGAGAATGAGAAGTCCCCGAGTCAGAACAGGAAAGCAAAGGATGCCACGTCGGACAACGGCAAAGGTATGGCCTTTGCCACAGCCAGTTGTGCCCTTCCCCCCCACCCCTTCCTTTTTCTTTTGTTCATGCCATCTGTGAGGGGCTTTGTCATGCATGATGGATGTAAACCTTAGAAAGGGCAAGGCCCGGACGCTGCACCCCGCCCTCTCCTGCCTCCTTTGTGCTCCGGCCCACAGTCAGGCAGATGCTCAGGCTTTCTCCTGTTGTTTCCATCGAGCAGATGGGCTGGCATACTCTGCCCTGCTGAAGAACGAGCTGCTGGGGGCGGGAATCGAGAAGGTGCAGGACCCGCAGACCGAGGACCGGAGGCTGCAGCCTTCCACGCCGGAGAAGAGGAGCCTTTTCACGGTAAGCCTGACAGCAGGAGACCCCGTCACCGGAGCCCCCCCCCCCCTCACTCATTGTCTCCTGGGACTAGTTAAATCAGATCTGCGAGGGGTGGAGGCCGTGCCGGCCTCCAGGGGTGAGACACGGTGGCAGCGCTGTGATGGCAGGTAGATCTGATGGTGTAACCGAAGCCAACACGTTATTCTCTGCATCACTTTCTGTGTGTTGTGTAATATGGGTACCACAGTGAGTTGGTGTGCCTGCTGCAGTGATCTGGGGGCAACAAGGCCGTGTTTCGACTCACGAATAACTTTACTGCTTCAGAAAATGTACCGAGTTTTACTAACAATGTTTTAGGTGTGATGTTGCAAAAAATATTTATTATCAATCCAGAGACGTGCTCCATTTCAGTACATACATTGTGTTTATGTATACGCTGAGTTTTTACGCATATTGCTTGCTCGTACCGACACTTTTCATTCGTAAACTCAAAAGTTATTTTTCCACTGCTGTGTTCTTTTAGCCATTCGATAAAAAACGATTCACTCCTCACCTCGCATATTTCTTTCAGTATTCCCTAAGTTCAAAGCGCTCCAGTCCAGATGACGGAAACGAAGTATCTCCATATTCCTTGTCGCCCATCAGCAACAAAAGGTGAGTCTTGGCGAGGGCAGGTGGCATGGACAATCCATTATATTAAACTAACACGTGCAGTCAATGAAGCTCTGCTCCATGTCAACCAATTGTAAGAACCATAATGGCTTTCTTCTTGCTGTAGGCCTTGATTACTCAAACCTTTCCTCTGGCACGTAGGGGATGCTTTTATGCTCTGCATGGTAGTGCCGTCCATGTACCACCTACTGTCCTTTCATGGCTGCTCGGTGGTCTCCATCAAGGTTTAAATGGAGCCCTTTTCTTATGGGCTAACAAACTCTTCAATGAAGGCCACCTCTCTTAACACCGGTGTAATACTGGGAGCAGACAGTGCTGCAGCAGTATCACCAGTGGAGACCCTCTAATTCTTTGAAGGTCTTCAGGGTGCCCCGTCGCAGACTGCGCCCACTAATAAGGGCCGGGTTCATGAGAGAACGATTACTGGTTATTTGGCACTTTCCACAGACAGAAGCTGTCCTGTCACAACTCTGAAAATATTCCACAGGCATGCCTTCTTGAATCCCACTTCTTGCTTAGTGTTGCATTTAGTTGAATTTGGTATGCATGGGATTAAGGTAAATAGCACATGTATAGACAGCTTCGAGATAGAGCCTGGTAACCAAATTATTGCTTTGTGTAGTTATTTTAAGAAAATGTGAATGGTCTACATAGCACCTTCCTTTTTGGATCGGCAAAATGGTTTAGAAGGTAAGGAATGCAAACCACATTCTCGGCCCCACCTACCTGACAAAGATGTCTAAGTAGACTGATGCTATCAAAGAAACTAAAATATTACACATGTTCGAATATACTGGACAACGCTGCTGTTTAGAGTTCCAAAAGCTAACGATTTGACTTAAATACCCTTGCGTGCACCAGTACAGGGCCACTGTGATGTATGTCCGTAATAGTTGTGTGGCAGTGATATGACTATCCAGCCAAACATTCTGTAAATATTCTTTCTGCATTATACTGATTTTTTTTCATTTTTGGACAGACATGCATCAAATATCTTTTTTAGGTAGTAGACTCATAGACTCTCCTACTACCCGTTTTTGATAATTACTTGATTAATCTGGATAACACTTGTTGTTTGCTTGTTTAATCTGGATAACACTTCAGTTAGAAGAGAGGCGGATTATTGATCGCACTAATGATTCTCCAGCTTTGGGCATCCATAAACCTGTAGTTTGACAGACCTGTATCTTTGCAGATTGGTAATCCTAACCTAGTAGACAAATATGAGCAACTGTTCATTTGTAGCAGAGCATCCCAGGAGACTCCATCCCTGAAGAGAGAAGAATTATTGATTTGGCAGCCAGCTAATAACTTCTAAAGTCTGAAATCCCTTACAATTAAGTTTCTTTTTCTTATGTCTTCTTTAATAGTCATAACCTCGACAAGCACTAATTTCTGTGGTCAGTGAGAGTCACAACCTTAATTTTGTGTCTCTTTCCTACAGTCAGAAGCTGTTGCGGTCCCCTCGAAAACCAACCAGAAAGATCTCAAAGATCCCCTTTAAAGTCCTTGATGCACCTGAACTGCAAGACGATTTCTACTTAAATTTGGTGGACTGGTCCTCTTTGAATGTTCTCAGCGTAGGTCTTGGGACGTGTGTGTACCTGTGGAGTGCATGCACGAGCCAGGTGAGAAACGGCAAGCTTCGCTCATCAGTGGAAGTCTCAAAAGAGCAGCCCGAAGAGTCTAAACATATTGCAAATTGATTTTGAGTTCTGGGGATGTCAGCGCTGATGGTGATTTGGGTACAGAAGTTCAATTTATGCTTGCAGTCTGCACAGCCAACATTTAAGAAGTAGTTTTAGGCTGAGTGTCCACTGTTCTATCCTTCGAGTCGGGGAATTTGAGAATTGGCCCATGAATTCAGAGCTACTCTGGTGTTCCTACTGGAACTATCTGCATATAGTATATCAATTTCCTGAAATTCTTTCTTGGCTCAGTGCACCCTATAAAGACTGATGAAATGTGGAGAATGGAAGAGCAGCTTTATAACCTTAGGCAGTGTCGCTAGCCTTTCAGGTCAAATTAAAATTTTGCTTCCTGTCATCAACCATTCCAGGTAACCAGGTTATGCGACCTCTCGGTGGAAGGAGACTCTGTAACGTCAGTGGGCTGGTCAGAAAGGGTCAGTATAACTCATATTAATTTATTTCGATATACTTGCACAGTATTGTTCTGAAAAAAGTTGTTTTCCAGTTGATGCTTAATGTCATATATTGAGGTTCTGTGCCCTTTTTAAACTGTGGTAATGTCTCTCAGATGTTTTCTACATATTGTCTTTACAGTGCTTTGAAGTGGGGACCGTGCCAAATAATAAATTGGAGAAGACTGAGAAATGCTTGGGCAGTCTTAATTTTACGCCCTGAGGTTTTAGTAGGAAGATTTAAAACCGTAAAGGGGTGACCATTCTTCCTCGATCATAGGAAGCTTTGCCTGCAGTGATGCACTGTACCACGGGAATGTCGTGGACTAAGGAGAGGCTAATTTGTTTCAGTTTCTGTCTTACTTTGCACTGTATTAAAACTTTCTTTGTTTTGTTAGGGTAACCTTGTTGCAGTAGGAACACACAAGGGTTTTGTACAGATATGGGACGCAGCAGCTGGCAAAAAGTTATCCATCCTTGAAGGGCACACGGCCAGAGTTGGTAAGCAAATAAAGAGCTTGTTCACTTTGGGTGCAGTTTGTTATACCTCTCTCTATTATGAGGGAAAGGCAGAAACAGGTCTTTGCTCTTTATGGAGTCTGCCAACTCCTATTTAGAGAGTGAGATGGCTCTGCTAGATCTGTTCAATTGTTGTGAGTTACCACTTCTGCTGTAATTACTTTACATTTCCAAGTAGAGAACCTATCTGTAGACCCCACCCCCCTTTGTACACATTCTAGTTAATACATTCCTTTACAGGCAGTTTCTCATAGACCACACGTTTTATTTGCTTTACAGGCATGTAATCAACCTTGTTTCATGCTTGGTCTATGTCTGAATGTTCATGGGGTAATGTCTTGGACTCTCAATGCTGCTTTTCTGTGTTCTCCTTTTGTGCTGCCATCTGCCCCCCCCCCCCACCCGCACTAAGCTGTGTACAAACAACCCCTGCGTCTGCGTGAAGGGGTCCCTCCTGGGCTGAATTTTACCCTCCATATCTAGAGTACATAGCAATCCTGCACTGTAAAAAAAAAAAACATGGCATTGTCTGTTTGACTAGTGCCATTTATTGCTGTTTGAATTAATGTTTGATTAATGGCCTGCTCTGATGGGATGACATGGTGCCAATGGGTTCTCAGACTTCCTCTTCCTCTGGGCAATTGCCACAGGTGCTTTAGCATGGAACGCTGACCAGTTGTCCTCAGGAAGCAGAGATCGAATGATTTTGCAGCGAGACATTAGAACACCTCCACTCCAGTCCGAGCGGCGGCTGCAAGGTCACCGGCAAGAGGTCTGCGGGTTGAAATGGTCTACCGATCATCAGCTCCTTGCTTCAGGTGGCAATGACAACAAGGTAATTTAGCACTTTGTTCATGTACTTTTTAAAGTGTAGCATTCACATGTTGGTCTCTAACATTCCTTTTTCTGCTCTCATCAGCTTCTGGTGTGGAACCACTCCAGCCTCAGTCCAGTCCAGCAGTACACAGAGCACTTAGCAGCCGTGAAAGCGATTGCCTGGTCTCCGCACCAGCATGGCCTTCTCGCCTCGGGTGGTGGCACAGCAGATCGCTGCATCCGCTTCTGGAACACCCTGACAGGACAGCCATTACAGTGCATTGACACAGGCTCCCAAGTGTGCAACTTGGCCTGGTCAAAACATGCCAATGAACTGGTGAGTAGCTGCGGATGAAGTGGGGCATACAGATCTGAGCTCTGGTCAGCCAGACCCTTAATGTTCGTCTATTGTGTTTACTTCAGGTGAGCACCCATGGATACTCTCAAAACCAAATCCTTGTCTGGAAGTATCCCTCCTTGACACAAGTGGCCAAGTTAACAGGACATTCATACAGGGTTTTATATTTGGTAAGTGCGGTTGTTGGTTTGCTGACTATTTACAGTCTGTGACTCCCCAGTAAAAAAAGGTAATCTGTTGCTCTGTGGGTCTGTTTTTTGTTGATATTAATGAGGATTTCTTTAGCGCTTATCCCCACAGATGTACAAGTGCTTCCAGCAGGGGCCATCTCAGTGGAGGATGAGAGTAGTTAGAGCTTCCTGAAGCGGAGTCGCTTGTTTCTCAGACTTTCGGCCAGAAGGGAAAGTGTTCTGTAGGTTTATGGACAGCACTGAGATTGTGCTACCACAATATGGTCTGAAATCCCATTAAGTTATTATTGCAAATTGTAACGTTTGGCTTCAAAATGAACATGAAGAGCAACATTGTAATTCATTTGTGTTGCAGTTCTTGTTGGCTTCCTCACTCCCTGTTATGCTTCAGTACAGAGCAACAGGCATTTTCTTTTGTTTTTGAGGGAGGGATGAGGGTAGCATGTCTTTGCTGTCCATGTCACCCACGGTGTTTTCAGTGCATTCTTTACATTTGTACAGCGAGCTAAACCCAATTAAATGTATTGAGTAGAATAATATCTGATCATCAGCCTTTCAAGCTAACATTTGTTTTCAATGTCTCTATTGAGTGACCATAGTATGACAACTGAAAACATATATTTTTTTAAGGTGTTTGTAGTTCATGGTCAAGGTAGGGAGAGAGAAATGCAAGCTCATCAGATGAGAGGGCATTCCTGTATGTGGCATCTCACTGGAAGCTGCATGTGACTTGAGCCAGAATGAGGGGCTAAAAGTTGCCACAGACTGGTTGAACCTCATGTCTTCAGTGGCTATCATTAATGCTCTCAAAGGTAAGAGGGGCTCAGTTTACTTTATACATCTCTGAGAGAAGCAGCGTACCCTTCATGAAATGTAGTTCTTTGGTGCCAACTAAAAAAAGCTTTTGGGAAATCCCATAATGATGCATTCCTGGCCATATTTTTAGCTGAAAGGAGAGCACCCGAAAGGTCCACATAGATATTCAGCTTAACGTAACTGTCTGTTAAAGGGTCCACTGGTCTTGCTTCTCATCCTCTTTATCCCCCTGTCCTTAGGCAATGTCTCCAGATGGTGAGGCCATCGTTACAGGTGCAGGGGACGAAACATTAAGGTTCTGGAATGTTTTCAGCAAGACGCGCTCTACCAAGGTAAAACACCTGTCTCTGTGTGTTTGTTTCCAGATTCCTATGAATTCATGCACTTCCCTCCACTGTTCAACTACATAAATATTGTGTGTTTTTAAAGAAGGAGGTGAGATCTAGTGGTTACGTTAGTGGTTGTTGGGAGCTTGATCCAAAAATCAAATTCATCTCCCTGTGGCTTAAACTCTAAATTTGTACAGTTTAATGTATAAAACTGGACTCTGTTGCATCCCAGATTCTTATTCTGTCCTATCTTGCACACCTTGACTTGCATGCTTTTACTCTTGCATACACACCCGGTGTTTGAGTCCGCTGCTACATTAAAGAAATCTGTTGTGTGCCATAGCTCCTTAGAGTTGCAGGTCAATTATACCCAAAACAATAGCTAATTTTATTGTATGTATATATCACGAGTACTGACATCTTGAGTAGCTCATGATAACCCTCCCCCATACACCTTCCCCCACCCCAGACAAGCTGTAAATAGCATGTTACAGTGTACTGTCTGCATAAATCGTTTTGACCATAGCATTTTTTTGTGTGTGTGTTTTTGCAAATATGTTTTAACTACAACCAGACTACAAGGGGTTTCATGTTTGCAGGAAGTTAATATCACATTGCCTCCAGAAGCTGAAAGTCTTCACACTACCCCACTTCCTTCATTGCTGATGCCAACTTTGCTGCTGGCTGATTAATTGTGATGCAGGTTTCTGACTTTGAACCAACATGGACCCACACCAGGCTTATGTTGCACTACAAATTAAGACATAACCAGTAGTAGTGTCACGTGGACTCTCATTATTCTAATGAGGCTGCTGGATTCGGGTGGCAGCATCACATGAATTGTGGGAAAACTGAGTCCAATCCCACACCATGTGACAACTGTCAGCCTAATCCGTTTCTGGCCAACCAGCAGCGCCTCATCTCTGCCCAAGAGCAGGGATGATTTGTGGCAACCAGGCGCATGACCTAATGACTTCTTAGGGAAATCGTGGTGTATCAGACCTCATCTTTTTTTCTTAGTTACATTAGTCTCGCACATGCAGAAGCAGAAAATGGTTCAATCAGACTTATTGAATCAGCTGCGTCTTCGATAAAATGGCATGAATTGCAATAATTAGAATGATGAAACATAATAGAAGCAAAATAATGACAAGAAAAGTGAAACACAGGAAACATCCCACCATACTGTCACTATGCCTAATATGTGCGGTTCCTACCTAAGCTATGTTGGAGCACAGCATGATAAGCCCTAATCCGCCCTTCAGAATTCCACCCTGGGAAGGCATCATCCCCCATACCATACCCAAACAAGGAAGCCTGTTGTCTATAGAGACACCATCCCCATTTGGGCCAGGGGACCAGTAGTCTGCAAGCAGCAGAGTCAATCCGCATACAGTTGTGGTCATCTGGCTGGAATCTCCCTCTAACGTACATGGAACAGAGAAGTGTTTTTATAATAAAACAGCTTATGATCTGAGAAAATATCCTCACATAAGGATGTGTGTGTTTGTGAATGTTAGAGACGCAGCGTACCACTTTGCTGGCAACCCCATCTCGCTGCAGCCTTGAGGAAAGCACAAAGTGAAAATAATGTCTTGCTGAGGAACGCAATGCTTTCCTGGGTGAAAGAACAATTAGATAAAGACAATAAAACAGCACCACGAATGTGGTTGATTCTGGGGGGGAAAAAAAATGAAGCAGAATAAAATGTAACAGGGCTTAAGGGCACAAGCGGCAGGCCTAGTTGCTAAAATAACGTTCCTAGAGGCATCACTAAAATGGCTGTTCAATAGTTCTACACCAGACCTTCAGCCTTTCCTTTGAATTCAGCCCTGTCAGAGTTTAAAAACTGTCTTAGGGCCTTTCTGATGCGTTCCAGGGCGTGCCTAATGTTCCTCACAACACTGACGATGATTAAAAGGCAAACCATCTACTCTCCCCTCTTTACGCTGATTGAAGGGCAGTATACTTAAACTTACGAAATGCCAGTGTGCTAAATGCTTCCCTAGCAGCAGAGCTGGACTCTCCACCATGTCTTTGAACAGAAGAAAGTAGGTCTTTTGCTGTAGTTGTGCATAGAGCCTTTAAAGTGCTAGGTTGCAGTAGCCCACTCGGTAAATAAAGCCATTTTATTGACTGAAATTCTTCAACCTGGTCCTACTTCCTTTGAGCCGCTTTTAACACATAAGAAGGCTCTTGCAGACACTCATGTGGCCACTTGGTCTAAGTCACTCTCTACCCTTTGTCAGCCATCCCGTGGCAGACCTCAGAGCCAACCCATGGCAGCTGAGAGTTTTGGCTACCCGCCTAATGCCTGAAAGTCATATGGTGCATGCATCCAAAAGTAAAGTCAATCTTAAAGCTTCTATCTCGAACCCCCTCGCCGACCCGAGATAGATAGTTGAAACGTACTGATGCCTTTGTAAAAAGAAATGCTTGCCTCGTTTTTCCTGGCTTTGCTACCCTTAGATAGTGTTGGGCTTCTCAATAGGTGCATCCATGCACTATGGGACAGGGCCAGTGAGGTTTTGGCACCCTTTCTGGAGGACCTCTGGCACTCACAAACCCAAACTATCCAAAAGGACAGGCTGCAGCGGAGTTCTGTTGGCACAGGCCAGGGCATCAATGACTGCACAGGCTGTACCATTTTCAGAATTGTAGTGCCTAGAAGGCATGCCTGGATGCATTTAGTTGTGTTTTCAGGGGATGTCCTAGGGTCCCTTATGGACGAAGCACTTTGATGGATCTTGACCTTTCGGAGAAAAGGCAGACATGGTGCTTGAACAATTTACAGTTAGTTGTGCTATAGCTAGGTACTTAAAGGTATTGTCTACAGCCAGACAATGTCTCTAGCAGTTGATAACGTTTTAAGAGCTTTTCCAGAGGCCTACTTTAGTGGCAGCGCTAGTATTCCCAGCCAGTGCTGCAGCAGACGCAGCTCTTTCAGGCAGAGGTCATAGTAGTGGCTGTTCACATGAACAATGACACCTTTTCCAGCTTTTCCTCTCCGCTGCAGCAGTTTCCAAGCCACTTTGATTTTCCCTACCAGGATAACGAAGAGTTAGTAGGTGGCAGGATACAATAATACCTCCCCATCTGCAGGTCTAACATATTGGATTGATGAGCCTTACAAATTGTTCAAAAGGGCTAGGCCCTACCTTTCCTTTTGCCCCCCACCTCTTATTCCCATTACACCAGGGTGATTTTTGACAGATCACACCACTATCTTGGTACTCGAAATTGATTTCGTGCCACCAAAGGTACCATCTAACTGTGCTGGGCTCTGAGATTGGTGAGGGGTGTGCCATTCGTGGTACTGCATCAGGTGAATGGAGTCCTCAACCTGTGCTGCCCATTGAATGCCTTTCTCGATATTGACAAACTCAGAATGTTCACTGTGGCTCAGATCCTCTCTTCTCTGGATCCTGGCGACTGACTGGTTTTGATGGACATTCAGTTTGTGTATTTTCATATACCCACCCTGAAGTCCTCCCAGAGACTTTGCCTGCGGTTACAGATGACGACGAAATGTTTGAAATTCTCCATGATGGCCTTTGAACTTTCTTGCCTCTCCCTAGGTCTCTACGAAAGTTATGGTAGTGGTCACTGCTTGTAGTATGAGATCAAGGATGCATGTGTTTGTGTATATAGTTATTAGCTACTCAATGTGGGCTCAGTGCAGTCTGCCAGAAAACACCAGTTGTAGGTTGTCTGCCAGGCTGCTATGTGGGCTTTGATGTAAGTTTGTGAAACACTACTGCCTTGACAGCCTCGTCTGTCCTTTGGCCATTTTGTCTGCTTTGTTCAGCAAGACTTTTGAATTCACTCCTTAAACCCTCCGCCTTTTTTATCGTTCTGGTATCTGTTCTATAAGTGAGGCTAGCAGAAAAACAAGTTACTTATCTTCATTAACGCTCTTTATGGGGGATTCTTTATCTTATTGCGGATTCCTCACTGCCCTCCCACCTCCCCTTTCTATGAAGTGGATGCCTGACCATCGTCATAATGTTGCAAGTTAGGTTTTAGCACACTGCCCTGCAATTTGTAGAAAGACATTGATATCGGTATGAAGTTACTGTGGAGTCATATGGCGTCACTACCTGTGCACAGGGAGCATAGATGGGAACATTTCAGGATCTAGTTTTGCGTCTGGGGATATTCTGAACCTGAGCAATCTGCATTGAGATGATCCAGCACAGTTTTCCCAGAGGTAAGTAACTTGTTCAATACTTTTGAATCCTTGGCCCCCTGAGAGTGTCATTCCCTATGCAGCCCTTTAAAGGCAGTCTTCCTCCTTGAGTTTAGCTTCTTTATTTCTTTGTTTTTGTGGTTCATTGTTTTCCGGTGACCGCTTATTCCACCTTTCTGTTCATGACTGTTGCCCTGTCACTTCGTTGATTTCGCCCCCCTTCCCCCTTCACCTTCTTTCATGGCCTTTGTTATGCTGCCAGCCTGAAGTCTCATGTTCAGGTGTTAACATTGTCATTAATGGTTTCCCACTTTTCACTTCGTTTTTCTAGGAGTCTGTCTCCGTGCTTAACCTCTTCACCAGGATACGATAAACTTCTTGACTCTTGGACATAATTCAGTTGTGAATCATTGGGGAAAGCACCACAAATCTATATCTGTGTGCATGATGGACCTGAGCATTGAAGAGCCTGATGTGTTCAGTGGACAGGGGCATGGGAGGGAAAGCAGGCGCTTTGTGGACCCATTTGAGATCCTAATAAATAACTATTTGTGAATCTTGTTGGACATTGTTTGGGGAGAACGGGAAAGCCGCCAACAGCCTCAAGTTTTTTTTTTTTTTTTTTTTTTTTTTTTTTTTCCGTTTGCAAAATGATTAAGGGCAGAGGAGTGGAACGACCTATCATGGCATCTTTACTTTGCACATCGGTTTGGCTGTGTGGACAGTCATGAAAATAAACTATAGCTCTTTGGGAAGACTTGGAGCTCCGCAGTGAGGAACTCTGCCTTTTGCATTCGAAACCTTGTTTCTCCAGCACAGTTGCACTATCCTAAGAATTTGCCATGCATCTGGATTCAGGCTGCCCGGGTTTTCAACAGACAGAGCTTTGGAACATGGAACACGGAACCAGATCATATGACATTTCACGTGGACATTCACACTGCATAACTGAGGGAGAGGTGTATCTGTACCGTCTGGACGTTTTGTTGTAGATTGTCACTTGGCTTTGTGGATTCACTTGTACTCCCAAGATGGCAGATCTGAATTTTCTATTGGGCAGTCCAGATGAGTGGACAAGTACAAAAATAAGCTAGATTTACGTACCAGCAAATAGTCGTTTTTTCAATAAGTTGTTTAAAGTAAGGCAACACAGTTCAATAGACTAAAGGTAACTGAAACAAAAGTGAATGTAACCAATAACCGTTTAACTTTAGTGGTTGACTAAGAGCAACATAATATTTACTTTTTTTTCAAAGTGGTTGCAAGTCTTCCGGCTTTGTTTACTCTGGCCAGTGATGGGCTTGGCCGCCTCTGGTGGGCTCTCATCTTCTGGTTAGCTGTACGTTTGGCCCGCACGTGTTCCTGCTTTTTTTTTGCTTTCCATTTATAATGTGGCTTAACTGGCCATTCTGGGGAATCTGTTCCTCTTGCTGGAAACAAACGATTTGTTTGATTTCTCTGCGATCTCCTGAAGCCCAAAGCAGCTTTAAGAGCCTTCAGCCAAACATGGGCGGGGTAGGTACTGGGGGCACAAGATTGGGAAATGGTACGGTGGCTGGAAAGGGGGTAGATGTGGGGGTGTGAGTAAGTGGCAGGAAGAAGTAAAGCTAGAAAAGGAGAGGATGCTGGTGTGTAGGAGAGATAGGTTCTGGGAGGGCAAATAATAGCAGGTAATTTAAGTTTATTGTCTCTGTCTTTAGTTGTGTGCAAAGTCCTTTTTCCAATTTAACTACCGAAGCATACCAGGCATACATTGTTGGTTAAGCGCAAACTTTGCTTTCCACTTTGTGCTCTAAATAACCTGTCAGTCAAAGATCTTAATTGAGGTTTCTTGCGTTCTTTTACTGGGATCTCCAAAACTTTCCAGCCGAGTGCCATCTTTTAAAATGTTCGAAATTTAGAACATGTTTCCAGATTTCTGCTTTCTTAGCCAGGGAAAATGCTTTGTTTTCATTTTTTTTTAAAACTGGTAAGTGACATTATTCCGAGCAGATCAGGGGGTCAAAGAAAGTGTATCACCTGATTTAAAAAAAAAAAAAAGGAAGAAAAAAAATCCTTACACTTATGGGGGGTATTTATTTAATCATTTACATGTCCAGCACTGAGGCAACATTACATTTTTCTCTACATCTTTCTGTGAAAGAAACCCAACAGCCCATATTTAATAATTGTGTTAGATCATGCCTTCACAGGGCAAGACATCTAAAGCTGGCTCAGTTGCTGTTAACTTTGTTTTTAAAAAATATTATTATGTTTAATGTATGGATGTTTGAGGGTCAGGCAAAGGGAAGCACTTAATATTTGTGTCTTTCAAGAATTATGCTAGATTTTGCAAGATAAACTTCAGCACCGATGTGGAGGCAATGGGGACAATGCTGCCAAGCAGTGAAGCATTCTGACTGTCGCACTACTGCACACGCTTTTGCTCTGCCAGTTTTTTTTTTGCATAGGCTTTGCATCTTTGCTGTGCCGTCTTTCTTGGTTATGTCATTGATTTAAATGTGGGACAATAGCGATTTGATCTTTGCCTTACCAGCGTGCTGTTAAAGGTAGTGTGCCCAACTAGTCTTGAATTTGTTCTCAACATCCTGGCCGATCCTTGATAAAGGGTGATCTAAAAAGTCCAGTTTCTGTATTCCTTTGGATCCTAGGTTATTTGCTCATGTTAAAGAAATGCCCTCTTTGGTTTTTCGGAATAATAACTTTCTAATTGTCTCCTTCCAGTTGCCGAAAACCCATTGTACAAAAACATATCCCATCACCTCTGTAACTGCATCGGATGTGTGCGTATTATGTATGTTCTCTTGGCGCCTTCTGGCATCCTGGATGTAGACTTCAGACAGATTTGCTACATGTTTGGACCCAAAGAGGGGCCACTGATGTCAGGGATGATTGTTGTTGGAAGGGTGAGACAGAAAAGAGAACCCATGTTCCTAGTTTAAAGTGAAATTGTTGTAATGCAAAGCCTTGTTTGCAAAGTGGCCTGTTAAGAAATAGACATGTTTTACAGGCACTTACTCCACGTTAAGCTAAATTTCAAGTTTAGACTTCTTGTTTCTGAGTCCTTCATCTTGCTGGATAATGCCCGTCTCCTACCCACTTCTAGGTGCCTCATTCTGTGAACACTAGCAAAGGACTGGGAATTAAAAAGAGGGTCTGCAAGAGACTAGTTTATGTTTCTGATGGTGTTTCAGCTTGCCACATCTTTTGCTCCTACATTGCTCTTGAGCAGCCTTAATCTGGCTTGCTGTTCTGTCAACTCACCCTTGCCTTAACATTGGTATACCACAAACAAATTGACACCGAGCCTTTTAGATCTAATTTGACCACAGTTACTTCATGGATGCATTGAACTGTGCCAAACATTCCACAATTTGTAAAGATTGATGTAGAAAGTTAACTTTTCCTGTGATCCTATTAAACACCCACTGCATAATTTAAGTTTTTAGCACTGTTTGTTTTTTGTTTTGCCTTCTAGTTTTTAAGAGACACTCTCCATTTCTTTTGCATACCTGTTTTAGGCGACAGTTGTTTTTGAGCTTGAGCAGCTGGACTGCTGATAGTTATTTTGTTCTTGGAGGCTTCACAGGATTCTTAAATCACGGTTTCTTCTTTTGAAATAACTTCTTTCTTCGAAACGTAAGCAGTAATTCTCAAACACACCCTCCTCACCGTTTAAAGTAACTTTGGAAATTACTCCAGTGGCACAGGTTTGGGGAAGCTAAGGACCTATACTCCCTACCATGCAAACTGGTTTCTTAACCTAAAGATCGACAGTTCACCCTGCTGATTTTCTCCTTATTAGTGTACCATTTTGGCCTTGAGCCGGTTTAGCAGAGATTTCGTTTTCACTAAAAAAAAAATTGCCCATATATTTTCATTTTTTTTAAATGCTGCCCTAGCCTTATTCTCTGCTACTTCATATTTGTACCTTCTGTTGACTGGTGTTGCATGTGAATAGAAGATCCTGACACGGGCAAAAAAAAAAAATCAGAAAGTGGTCGCATTAATGTCCTCTCATTTTTACCGAAGCATGAGAGACCGGGTCTAGTGCATCCGTTTTCAGTTTGTAAATGTTTCGTGTTCATACAGTGCCATTTCTTAAACTTTTGTGGTGGCGAAGACCTCATTTTACATCATCATTGAAAGTGGACACTGTCCTTGCCTTTGGTATCTACAGTTTCCAATTATGACTGATGCTAAGAATAATTAACCCTCTATAATGAAAGGAATGCTGATAGAAACAGGAACAAATACATCATGGCCGTAAACTCCGATTTTTGGAGAGTGCAAAAAATGTGTTAGTCTTTCTGCCAACTTTATATCCCAGACACGTGAGGTGTTTTATGTAGTGACTTTAGTAGTGTAAGTGAGAAAATGTTTGTTTTTTATATTCCAATATTTTTGGAGCACTGGAGAGGTGACATGATTGAAGGTTTTCACGCTTTTTCCTGTTTATTCAAATTTCCTAAAGATGGTTAGACCTAGCTTGCAAGGAATGAAGCAATCCTAGGTGCATTTGGACAAATGTAGTGCTTGGAACACCTACTAAACTGTGTTAGCATCGTCCTGTTCACCTCTGCTCACCGAACAATGTTGAAGCAAGGAGAGATTTGTCCCGTTGTCCTAGGAGGCCAGAACCACCTTCTCATCATGTCAGGTCAAAATTAGTATGGTCAAAGCAATCTTATTGTCACTCCCAATAATGTAAACATCAGATAATGGGTATTAGCCAGTGCTAGGTTTGTAAAACAGCATAGTGCGAATTCAAAACGGTACATAAACATCGGTCCAGCTTAAGTCGCTATTTAACATTGTGTACTAGGCTCTTTTGGTGAAATCAAGAAAGTGTCATGGCATAAACAGAGCAGTATTTGGCATACTTCCTACTTAGGTTGCCATCCAGTGTTGGGGGCTGTGTGTGCATGGCTGTGCGTGTTTGTAGTTTTTGTCCTGAATCCTGTGTTGCTGATTGGCAGTCTTAATGTGTTCAGTATATGGTTGTAAATTGGGATGGCTGTAAAATACAACTTAACATATTTTTCAGTGTAAAAGCTGTAAAGAAAGAGGAAAAAATAACCAGGTTGTATAGTTGTTTGGTTTAAGTGACAGTTCATCCTCTAAGTAAATTCAAGAGAATTGTATATGGCCCACCTGACATTCTGGGTTTCAAACATCCGAGAAGGTGGGAATAAATTGTGAACTTCATGTACAGAAATGTCATTGACATTAAACCAATTGTGAATTTACACTCTGGTGTCTGTTGTCTACTTTACCTTTTTTTCTATAAAAAGTGAAGAAATTCGATTCCATGGTGCAAGAAATAATTGAACTTGATGCTAGTCCGATTGTGTGTTTTTCTATTACCCAAGGGATCTTCTACTTCTAGTTTTAACTTGGTAGTTAACATGAGGAGTAAAAAAAGACGCAAGGTTATTCACAGCGCTGGGTAGGGGGTTCAAAAAAAGATTTTTGATTTTTCTTTAGTTTTTGCTCACATTAAGCTAGAGTCTCTCCTTCGGCAGGTCATTAACGGTGGTTTGTTCAAGATTCATCAGCTACAAAGGTGTGGTATCACTCAAATGATCACCAAAGGACTCAAACGCACCAGGGTACATTGTATAATGAGCACACTTTATTTTTTTATTTTTTTATTTTTTCCCTAGGAGGCTCACAGGGCAACAGCTATGACTCCCTTCTTGCTCCGTGCCCTAGAGAAGGTTGATTGGGTTCCAAAAAAGTCCCTTGTTCAATGTCCTAGTCCTCCTTCACAAGCATAGTCAAAGGTTTGGGGTCTCACAGCCCGTTTCTTTTACTATCAGATAAATATTAGTTGCTTTCCATCATGGTACTCATGTCTTAAAGATGACCCCCTGGAATACCTCCATTCTAACATCACTGTTACAGTCAAAAACCAATTACATTTCAGATAAAACTGGATTTTTTGTATTAACAGAACCTTGCAACGCTTTAGCAAACTTTTATTTTACATGTTGCATAGACTGGGTGTGGAGGAGCAAGAGGTCCCTTTCAAGCTCCCAGACCCACATCTGGCACCCAACACCTTTGCACCCTTTTGCCTTCCTTCGAGAGTATTCTGTGTTAATTATATCTGCCTTGTTTTAATTTTTTTTATAGTGTCTGGGGAAAGATGCTTAAAGAGAATGGACACTTACGGTGTCCATGATGTACACACTTGTGATCGTTGACAAGCAGGGAAATAGAAAACACTAAGGAAGTGTGATGGTTGCACGCTGGCCTGAAAGTTCGTTCTCCTGGACCGTCTTCTGCCTTCTTCCATCGCCTTTACATGGGGACCGGCTAATCCTCTAGTACTTGAAGCGACTTACAAAGAAAATTAGATATGTCACATATTTACCTGTGTCTCTCCTTCCTTAGCATTTCTTTGGCTTCTTTTCTGCTTAATATCAGTGTCGTTATCAGTGTTGTTTATGTCGAAGGTTGCCCCACCTCTGCTTCTTTAGCCACTCTGTCCCAAGAACTTTGATGCTGATGTTTATGTTGTCAAGCCATAAGTCAACTTCATAGACATTGTGTGAAAAATTCCACTTCTTCAGCGAACCATCTCCCATCTGTGAAACATCCTCAACACATTTTCCACCCCTATGGAGTTGCCCTCGGTCCAGTCCTGCAGTTCATCTTTCCAGTCAATGATTAAGGATCGGGAACTCTGGTGGCCTTCTTGAAGGATGTTTTTGACTGCTAAATCTGCTTTTTTCTAGTTTTTATTGTGTCCTTGACTTATGAGCACATTTGGCGGATTGTTACAGGACTTGCTGTTGATGAACGCAGCGTTCAATGCTATAAAAAGTAAGTAGAAACCTCTGCTCAAAAACGCCATTAGAATAGGAACATATCCCTATACTTGTCACAAATAAGAACCCATAGCAAAAATTTCACTGTCATTGATCGCATGGTGGGTCATCAAATTCTTTCTAGTCTACAGCAAAGTGATTGCATATGCTCCCAACATCTTCATAAGGAATACTTTTATCTTCCTCTGTACACAAAGCATGTAAAGGTTCATTTGATTCAGAATTGGAAACATGCAAGTGACAGCCTTCTTTCCAGTGGACTGGAGTCCATGCTCTAGGGCTTTCTCAAAATCTGAAGCCATGGGTTCATGTTTTTTTCATCACAAAGGGTTGATTGTTTACCCCTTTCGCCAAAGGTTCTTCTGACTGCAGATTCAGTCACTCAAGAGTCTTTCTGAGGTGCCAGACTGGATTATGAAAAGTTGACATGTCTCACACACACACCTGAAGGTGGTGCCTTGGTCCATACTTGACTCCAATACATCCCTGGATTTGAAATCTTCCAACGTTCTTCCTGAATCCTTCATCCCGGCATAAAGGTATGTTCGGGGCATGTGTGGCTGTAATACACATGCCTTGCATAAGTCTGCCATCTAGTGTTGGGCTCAGAGTGCTGCAAGTTGTTTTTGTTAAAAGAATCTTTTCAAGTCACAAAATCGAGTGGTGACTCCTCTCGGAGATACTGCGCATGGACATCAAGTCCTTTGTTAGATTGTTTTCTCTCCGCCGTTGGGTTTGGACGTGTTTCCTCTCGCTCTGGTATTCTTCGGCTCGGTCTATCCCAATCTCTTCCCTTCCGTCTTTATTTCAGCGTCGGTATTGTATTTCGATCGCGTTTCCAAAACCTAACATACTTGAACGGACTTACTGCGTCGGGGTCAGTTTACTGTCCTTCGAGGTGTCAACTTCTCGGGCCTACTCCCCCATGTGGTGTCTGAATATGTATGGCTGATGGAATGGACTGCATTTCGGTTTTGCCCTTGAGGCCTTTCCAAATTCCCACACACACACCCGATCAACACCTGGTATGTAACTTGTGCTTGTCCACAGAACATAAAGAAGAGAACTGCAATGCCTGTCAGTCTTTTCAATCTAAAAAGACACTCTGGGACCAAAGAGCTCGTTGGCTTGAGATGGCGACACTGGATGACACTCCTGATATTTTGGGAGTGGAGCATGCACAGGAATAGATTGGACACTAGGTAGCCCTCTTTATTCGAGATTCTAGGTCGGACTTCAAATCTGACATCAAGAGTCAGCCACTTACCTCAGCAGAACATGAGTACATCAGCCCTGACTTCCCATCCAAAGACTCTGAGAAAGCCATACAAACTGGTTGTCGGTCCAACACTGCCTTCGGGCCATGGTCTGATCTGAAAATTACATTTACATTGCCTCTGGCTCGGCAATGAAAATTGACTAGGCTAAGACGTCTTTGGCATTGACCTCTGGTTCGGCAGCATCCCACGCAGTCTCTGGATCAAGTCGACTCTTCGATCCGAGCATTTAGGCTCCGAGAAAGAAGCCTTACACATCAGCTTTGGAGACTACACCTTTCGTCCGACCTAAGGTTTCCACTCCGAAAACTTCTGAACAGAGGATGCTGTCTTCTAAAGACTCCACTCATTCCATGGAGGCAGCTTCACCAGTAGAGTCAATTCTGGAAGTAATGGACGCTCGTCAGTGCCAGATGCACATACAAAAGGGAACAGGGAAAATAATTCCTTCTCCCCCGTCCCAATCAAGCGGAGACTTACTTTTCAAGAGACGTTGGACACTGCTCCTTCTCCTAAAAAGATCTCCAAGGACAAGGCCCAGTTCAACCTCAACCTTCTCCACCTCACTCTCCTAAACCACCTCCTACTCCTCCACCACCTCCACAATCTCCTACATCTATTATGGAGCCACAATCTTCTCCACAAAGTTCACCATCAGCTCACAGAGATGATTTGGGGCGAAAGTCCACAGGATTTTGACCCATGGGATTCATATGATCCAGATCCCATGCTCCCTAATGGCCATGATTTGTACCCAGCATGCCCTTGATCTACTGCAGCACATGGTATAAATACCAGGGTTATAAAAACAAGGCATGCTTGGCTCAGATGCTCAGGCCTCCAGCCAGAAATACAGCAGGCAGTTCTTAACGTGCCTTTCGATAGAGAACACTTGTTTGGCCTAGAGTTGACACCACCATAGACAAGCTCAAAAAGGATTCGGAAATAGCTAAAGTTATGGGGGCCCTACTCACCACACCACATAGGGGTAATTTTCGCCGGCCACAATTTAGGGGAGGCTTCAAAACATCTAGTGAGTTTTCCACCTCCCAAACTAAACCAGGCACACACGTCTACAATAGATGTTCCTTCAGAGGTGCAAAGAATACAGGTAGAGGTAAGGCATCCACCTCTAGAGGTTGTGCCTCAAAAACACACCAGTGACTTACACCATCCACCAGCGCACACCTCTCCAGTAGAGGGAAGACTCATGCATGTCTATCCCCGATGGTCCAATATTACCACAGATCAATGGGTTCTATCAATTATCTAACCTGGTTAGTGTCTAAAACTTCTCTCCACTCCACCAAATAGTCCCCCCTCTCACACACCCATCTCCTTCTTTTAAGGAAGGGGTGCAATCCCTGCGTCTCAAAGGGGTTATAGGACCAGTTCCCCTGTCTCAACAAGAGTTAGGAGCATACTTCCTTATACCAAAGAAAGATGGGTCACTAAGACCTATTCTAGATCTCAGATCTCTCAAGCTATGTAGTCTTATCAGAGCGTTTTCATATGGTCACTCTTTAAGATGTTATTACCCTACTACAGCAAGGTGACTTCATGACCGCTTTAGATCTGAAAGATGCTTACTTTCATACTCCTGTTCATCCAGCACATCGCAAATACCACAGATTTGTCATTGCGGGAAACCACTATCAATTCAAGGTTTTACCATTTGAGTAATAACCGCACTCGGAGTATTCACAAAATATCTAGCGGTAGTTGTCATATTACTCAGAAAACAACACATTCATGTCTTCCCCTACTTGGACTACTGGCTCATCAAAGCCAATACCATCCAACAATGTCAGTCGTACTCCGTACACAGAAGACCTTCTCCACACTTTGGGGATTCACAATGAACTTTCTCAAATCTTATCTGCAACCTTCACAGATACAGCCTTATCTGACAGCAGTACTCAATGCTCACTCAGGGTTGGCATATCCAAGCCCAGCTCAAATTCAAGCTTTCCGAGCTCTTTTGTCTCAATTACAGGAAAACCACACTTGCACAGTGAGAGTAGTGATGCAGCTACTAGGGATGATGGCTTCCCACCTTGCCATTGTTCCTCATGCCAGACTACACATGCGTCCCTTACAGCATTGTCTATCTCGTCAACGGTCTCAGTCACAGGGTCATCTTCAGGATCTGCTGTTGGACCGCCAGACTCACCACTCTCTGCAATGGTGGAATCCCACCAACCTTTCCAAGGGGTGGCCCTTTCAAGACCCTATGCCTCAAGCCCGTCTCACTACTGATGCATCACAGATAGGTTGGGGAGCTCACCTCAACAACTTCACAATACAAGGCATATGGAGTCCCATTCAACAAAGTTCTCACATCAACTACTTGGAGTTTCAAAGTCTTTCTAGCGCTCAAAGCCTTTCTGCCACAACTCTCTCACAAAGAGGTTCTAGTTCGAACAGACAACATGACAGCCATGTATTATCTACAGAAACGGAGGAGACACATTTGTCTCAATTGTCCCTTCTTGCTCAGACAACTTTGAAGTGAGTAATTCACCATCACATTCACTTACCAGCAGAATATCTCCCAGGAATAGACAACCAGTTTGCAGACCACAGCAGGATGCAGCAACAAGTCCACGAATGTGAACTTTACCCACAAGTACTTCACCAATACTTTCACTGGTGGGGAACACCACAAACAAACCTCTTCACCACCGTGGGAAATACCAAATGCCAAAACTTTGCGTTCAGATACCCACACCCTCAGTCCAAGCGCAATGCTATATGGATGAATTGATCAAGGATATTTTCTTAAGCTTTTCCACCTCTCCTGCTCATTCCATTTCTAGTTCGCAAAATGAGACAAATATCACTCACTATTATCCTTGTAGCTCCCACGTGGGCACGTCAGCCTTGGTTCACAACACTATTGGATCTGTTGGTTGTTCCGCACGAGAAATTCCCCAACAGGCCAGACCTTCTGACTCGAAGGCAAGGCCAAAACAGACATCCATTCCCCAAAATACTCAATCTTGCGATTATGGTTCCTGAAGTCATGGAGTTTGGTTATTTTAATCCCTCCTCAGAATGTATGTAAATCTCCAACTAGACTGTGTTATGCTGCACAATGGACACGTTTTGTTTGCTACTGTCAACCTAAACACATTGATCCACGCAAAGCCTCAATGTAAGACATTGTTTGTTACCTGCTACCCTGCTACATTCACAAAGAGCAAACTTAGCATACTCGTCCACTAGACTTCATTTAGTGACCAAAACTGCTTACCTCCAAAATAGACAACATATTTCTTTATTCAGAATTCCAGTAATCAAAGCCTCCATGGAAGGCCTCAAAAGTCATTCCACCCAGGGTTCCTCCAGTTCCTTTATGGAACCTTAAAGTTGTCCTTACTAGACTCATGGGTATGCTCTTCGAGCCTATGCATTCCTGCTCTTTACAATTTCTTTCATGAAAAGTAGCCTTTTTAGTGGCTATCACTTCCCTAAGATGTGTAAGTGAAATGCAAGCTCTAACTTTAGAAGAACCATTCTTCAAACTTACATAAATATAGGGTAAACCCTAAATTCCTTCCAAAAGTAGTTTCACCATTTCAAATTAACCAATCCATTGAGTTACATGTTTTTTTTCCCCATAGCCAGACTCAGTTGCTGAAAGAGCTCTTCACGCCTTAGATGTTAAAAGGGCTCCTATGAATTACATTGATAGGACTAAAAGCTTTAGAAAATCTAAACAGCTTTGTGTAGCATTTTGTATGCCTCACAAAGGCAATCCAATTAAAAAAACAAAAAAAAAAAACTGGTGTAGCCAAATGGATAGACAAGTATATTCAAACTTGCTATCTTAATGCCAAAAGCCAATTACCTATAACTCCCAGAGCACATTCTACCAGAAAAAAACGGTTCTTCTATGGCGTCTTTATGGAACATTCCAATAGCAGACATTTGTAAAGCTGCTACTTGATCTACACCACATACATTTACTAAGCACTATTGTGTTGATGTTTTAGCACTGCAACAGGCTAATGTTGGCCAAGCGGTGCTCAAGACACTTTCAAGTTTCTACAACTCCTACAGGCTTGCCACTGCTTACTTGAAGGGGACTGCTTTACAATCTATGCAAAGCATGTGTATTTACAGCAATACATGCCACAGAGTGGAAAATGTTACTTACCCAGTAGACATCTGTTTGTGGCATGTAGTGCTGTAGATTCACATGCGCCCTCCTTCCTCCCCGGAAGCCTGTGGTCGTTCTAGTGGAATTATTTTACAAATATTGTATATATACACTGCATGGATATCCTTTTGATATATTCGATGGCAAGTGTAGCTGCAGATACACATACTATGCACAGGTCCTGCCATCTAGTGTTGGGCTCGGAGTGTTACAAGTTGTTTTTCTTCAAAGAAGTCTTTTCGAGTCACTGGACCGAGTGACTCCTCCTTTTCGGCTCCATTGCACATGGGCATCGATTACATCTTAGATTGTTTTCTTTCCACCATCTGGTTCGGACGTGTTCCTCTTCACTCCGATTGTTCGAGTCGGAAAATTCTTACAAACCATCTAAATTCATTGGTATTGTTTTCGATTGCGTATCATCCATCATCGAAATCTCGGTACCGGCGGATACAGATCTCTACTTGCCCTTCGGGGCACCCGCGCCCAACTTGGGCCTGGTCGGCCCGACCAAAAGAATTGTCGAAGCCTCATGGACCGGACCCCGTTTAGATTCTGCCCTTGGTGCCACGCCAAGTATCCCTACACGGATCAACATCTGGTTTGTAGCCTGTGTTTATCTCCAGATCATCAAGAGGATACCTGCGAAGCCTGTAGATCCTTCTACTCGAAAAAGACTCTAAGAGACCGAAGAACGCAAAGATTAGAGATGGCGTCCAGAAGCACTGAACGCCTCGATGCAGAAGAGGAGATGATCCACACCGCCATCTCCGTTCGGGGGTCCGATTCCGAACAAGAGTCCAACATCGACCGAACAATAACAGCAGGCCAGCATGTGAGTACGCTTGTTCCGACCCAATCCAAGCCCAAATACAAGGCCTCGGGGACGCCACTGCCGGAAGGCCATGGCTCCGCCCGTAAGAAAGCTACCGGTGACCATGCAACATCTTCGGCACCGAAAAAGGGCACGCCAACAACAAAGCCTTCGGACTCGAGCTGAGGCACAGGCTCCGAAATAATAAGGCACCAACCCATCGAGTCGAAACCCCGAAAGTCACTTTCGGAGCCGAGGCCGACAAGTAATCCAGGCCCTTCGGTGCCGAAAAAAACAGCTTCGGAGCCGAAAAAGCATACCTACACAGAGGAGCATGGACTTTCAAAGCAATTGAAAGAAAGCCATAGATTTGATGAGGAATTGACACAAATGGAGGATTTCGATGAGAAACAGGCCAGGATACAAATCCACAAAGACACTGGCAAAATGCTCACAGCACCTCCTCTGAGAACAAAGAGGAAACTGTCCTTCCATGGACATTTGGACACTGACCAGCCAATGGCTAAAGTGCCAAAAACAAGAGAAAAATCTCTGCCTCCTCCGTTTTCACCTCAACAGTCTCACCTCATTCTCCTCAACTAACTGTCTCCCCGCCTGCTAACCCACTGCACAGTCCCCATCACACACTATGCAGTCACAACATGGCACAGATCCATGGGATCTCTATGATGATCCAGTCTCAGACAGTAGTCCAGAGTGCTATCCATCAAAGCCATCACCCCCTGAAGATAGCACCTCATATACACAGGTTCTAGCCAGGGCAGTGGCATTTCACAATGTGGCCATGCACACCGAACCTCTGGAGGACGACTTCTTATTTAACACACTGTCCTCAACTCACACCACATACCAGACTCTACCCATGCTTCCTGGCATGCTAAAACATGTGCAGCAAATCTTCCAGGAACCAGTTAAGGGAAGAGCTATAACTCCAAGGGTAGAGAAGAAACATAAGCCATCCCCCATTTTTTATTACACAACAGCTACCCCCGGACTCCGTAGTGGTGAGCGCAGCAAGAAAAAATACTAATTCACAATCCTCTGGAGACTAGATAAATAAGGCAAAAAATTTGATGCTGCAGGTAAAAGGGTGGCGTCACAGGCAGCCAATCAGTGGCGTATAGCCAATTCGCAGGCCCTATTAGCCAGATATGACCGAGCTCACTGGGATGAGATGACGGACATTATTCAGTATCTCCCCAAGGACCAACAGAAGAGAGCCCAGCAGGTAGTAGAGGAGGGGCAAGCAATAACAAATAACCAAATAAGTTTGGCGCTAGACTCCGCAGACACAGCCGCAAGAACTATTAATACGGCTGTCACCATTAGGTGGCATGCATGGCTTAGATCATCAGGATTTAAACCTGAAATCCAGCAGGCTGTCCTCAACATGCCTTTTAATCAACAACAATTATTCGGCACACAAGTTGACACAGCCATCGACAAAATGAAAAAAGTCACCGACACTGCCAAAGCTATGGGTGCGCTTTATTCATCCCAATACAGAGGCTCATTTTAAAAGCCTCAATATATTGGAGGCTTTAGACCCCAACCATCCGAGCCATCTACCTCACAAGCCAAACTCTCTTACCAGATGCAAGAGAGGGGGGTTTCGGGGATCCTACAGAGGACAGTTCCCCAGATCTAGAGGAAAACACCAATCCTCAAAACAACCCACTAATACCAAACAGTGACTTTACCACCTTCCCTAACCACACTTCCCCTGTGGGAGGAAGCCTGCAAAAGTTCCACGCCCACTGGTTACCCATCACAACAGACAATTAGGTATTATCCATTATCCAACATGGTTACTGCATAGAGTTCACACAAACTCCTCCAGACATTCCCCCAAAAACACACAAACTTCCATCTCAACACATTTCAATGTTGCAAACAGAAGTACAGGCACTATTACTCAAACAAGCCATAGACCTTTTTTTTTTTAAATATATTTTTATTGTTTTATCGGCCAAGTGGCCACATTGGAATTAAATGCAAACTGTTACATTATGTTTCATCGTGCATTACACAAATAACTGTTACGTATGAGCAAAACGCTACTCACGTATACATGCAACAACGCCCGAGGGGGCTACACAAATGGCACGTTCACGTAGGGGTTGTATTAAACATATGCAAGATTATTCCAAGCGAACAGATAACATAGAGAAAAAAGAATAAGATAGACGCTGAGTAGGCTTTAGCCGACACGCAATGGCTGGAGAGAGGAAGGGGACCGACAACGGAGGACAGGAGGGGCCCAGGAGGACGAGAAACCAGTTTTCGGGGGGGTCAGGGAGCAATCTACATGAGGCTTGCTTGACATTCGCACGAGTCTCCACGCATCACACCACATCAGCCCGTGGCCATGCCACACCACAGCCCCAGGGGACTGGTCCACCATTGGCCGTGGAGCGCCATGCATGAGGGACGGGGCACAGCAGGAGGGAGCCAGAGGGTACCAATGTCTCACAGCCCCAGTACCTCCGAGCGTCACACAAGGCATCCGTTACGCGCCCAGGGGAGAACGCACAAGGCAACACAATTCTATAGTGGTTCATTTACTTTATTATTATTATTATTATTATTCTTTTTTTTTTTTTTTTAAAGTATTTCCTTTATACTATTCCTACCCCCCTCCCCCCCCCCACCTTACACCCGCATATCCCGAACGCACCATATGATGATGTCACCCTGTGGCCACTGTGATGATGTAAAATCACTCCTATTCATTAGTTCAAGGAGGACGCATATCGTCTTTTTTTTCCACCGCTGTCAAAAACGAGTTCCATACCTCCAGGCCTTTAATTAGTATACCCCTATCCAGTAGATTCTGCAATGCCTGTGTTTCTGCTTTGGTCCATCGTATTACCTCTTCACGCCACTGGGCCACCCTGGGGGCATCGGGGGCTTTCCACTTCATGGCGATCAAGCGTCTATACAGCACCAGTGCCCAAGCAATGCATTTATATGTGCATTTGCGTTTCTTGGGATGAGATGTTAAGCCCAATAGGCACACCTCAGGAGTAGGAGATAGTGTAGTGTCCGTCCATTCCGCTAGCAACGTTATTATCTCTATCCATGTGTTCCAGATCGGGAGGCATTCCCATGTCATGTGGTAGAATGTGGCCTCATCTGTGTCGCATCTGGGGCATGTCTGGGGCGAACGGGGAAACATACGTGTTATGCGGTGAGGTGATAGGTAGGTCTGATGCACATAGTTAAACTGTGTGTATTGGAAGCGCGGGTTGCGTGAAACCTCGCGAGTCAGCCTCAACGCTTGTTCCCATGAATCAGGGGATAGTGGCTCCGGTAGCACGCAGTCCCATTTGTTTTTTTGCCTGATCCTGTTTATGTTCAGCCTGGGCGGCTATGATATTATATATATTTGAAATGCTTGATGGGGTGCTTATGCTTCCCAGAAGTGCGTGTAGCAAAGGGGAGGTATCAGGTTCCGAGTTGCCTTTACTCCAACTCTCTCTCATTACCTGCCTAATTGCACCGTAAGCTATGAAGCCTCCCCGACCGAGCCGCGTACCTATCGGCTAACGCTTCATAGGTTTGAAGTTGCCCGTCCTGGTAGATGTCACCTAGTGTAAGTATGCCCCTGCTACCCCATGTATTTAGGCCTACTTTGGCTGCTATTTTTGCTAATGACGATAGGGCCAGCAGTGGAATCTTAGGTGAGTACTGCGGGACTTTTGCGTTTTGTAGCGCATATCGGCCCCAGGCCCAATGTGCAGTGTGCAGCAGCACACTGCTAGTGTTCACTGGATCGGTACGGTTCATGAGGAATTGCATTATCTCCTTGCCTTCAAGATCCTGCAACACCCTCTGAGTTTCGAGCCCGGCCGGATAACCAACCCATGTGGATATCCATTGTAGTTGGGCAGCTGCATAGTACGCTTCGAATCTGGGGGCGCCCAGTCCCCCCAGTCTAAGCGGTAGGAGGACCTTTGTTAATGCGACGCGTCTGCGGCCATTGCCCCATATTAAGTCTGTTAGTAAGGTATTCAGTAGTTTAAAGAAAGAGCTCGGGAGTATTAAGGGTAGCGCCATAAAATAATAGAGTAGTCTGGGTAGTACTATCATCTTTGCGATGGCTACTCTGCCCATAGGAGACAGTGAGCACCAGAAGGGCAGGGAGCCCCTAGTTGATCTGACCACTTGGCCGAGGTTACCATCCCTGAGATCTAAGCTGTCATGGTATATATTTACCCCTAAGTATTTAAATGTTGTATAGCACCATTTCAAGCCTCCTGGGCCCAACGGAGTTCTCAGTGCCTCAGGAACCGGGCGCAAAGGGAATATGCAGGATTTTGTCCAGTTCACTTTTAATCCGGCAACCGAGCTAAAGTTTTCTAGGAGTTCCAGTAGGCCCGGCAGGGCGCCCACATGATCACGTAGGAAGATCAACGCATCATCTGCATATAAGGAAACTATCTGGTGCTTCTGGCCATCCAAGATCCCCCACGTGGGGGCCATTATGCGAAGGCGGGCGGCCATCGGCTCAATGGCTATTGCGAATAATAGTGGTGAGAGCGGACATCCCTGTCTGGTGCCCCTACCGATATTGAATTTTTCGGAGACCGTATCGCCCGTCTTAACCCTAGCCGTAGGGTCAGTGTATAATGTTTTCACCCAACCAATGTACACTTGCCCAAACCCCATCCGCTTGAGTGTTTCTGTTAAGAAAGGCCAGCCCAGAGTATCCAACGCTTTTTCTATATCCAATGATACTGCCACCCGGTGTCCGCCTTCTACCGGGGAGTTTCTCATTAGACGCAGTAAATTCCTGATATTGCTGAAGGTATTGCGGCCGGGGATGAAGCCTGCCTGATCCTTGTGTACCAACTCTGACACACAAGGGAGCAGGCGATTAGCTAGTATTTTTCTGAGTAATTTGCAATCGGTGTTTAGTAGTGATAATGGCCTGTATGAGCGAACATCCAAGGGGTCACGACCTGCCTTTGGTAAAACTGCTATCAAAGCCTCGCAGCAGGATTCAGGGAGTTGGCCCCGTTCCAACGCTTCCTTTAGCATTGCTAGATATGGGGCTAGAGTCTGAGATTGGAACGTGCTGTAGTATTCTATGGGAATGCCATCGCTGCCGGGTGCTTTGCCATGTGTCAACTGTAGCAGCGCACGTTGGATTTCTGCTCTCTCTATCGGGCTGTCCAATTCTATAGTTTGAGAGGCAGTTAGACTGCCTAGAGTTATATCGTTGAAGAATTCTTCTAACTGGATTTTAGTGGGTGGGGGCCGTGCCCGGTACAACAAGCTATAGTACTCTTTGAAAGCGTTATTTATCTCAACCTGGGTATTAACTATACGGCCTGACTGCAGGCGGATAGCGCCTATGGGGGTGTTCCGGTGTTCAATCTTTATGAGCCACGCTAATAATTTACCGGATCTGTCGCCCTCTGCATGCGTGCGAGCCATATGATGCCGATAATCGAACTGTCCGAGGCGTGCGTCTGTCTCGGACCATTTAGTGCGCAAGCTGGTGAGCTTAGTCGCTGTTGTGGTATCTTTAGTGAACTCAACCTCAGCGATTTGAATTTCTTGTTCTAATGCACGGAGTTCGCGCATTAGCGTTTGCCGGACTCCCACTGTGGTTGATATACATACCCCTCTTATGACTGTCTTATGTGCATCCCATTCGATGGCTCTGGAGGTGGCTGACCCCTTGTTCAATGTGTAGTATGTTGAGATATGTGTAGCAATGTCCTTCCTAAAAGTGGGGTCTTGTAGTAATTGCGTTTGCAGTCGCCAGGTGGGAATGCATGAGCGGGGCCTTCCCCAACTTATTTGTACAATGAGTGGGCAGTGGTCTGAGATTACCCTAGCGGAATACTCCGCACTTGTTATTTTATGCGTTATATTCTGTGAGGTGAGGATGAGGTCTATACGGGTATGTAATAAGTGTACTGGGGAATAATAGGAGTACACATTTTCATGTGGATGCATGTGTCTCCATATGTCGATCAGTCGACGTTCTTCCATCCATGCGCCCAGCATTTGGGAGTTTTTCGTTATTGGGGCGGCCACCAGCGGGGGATGTGATCTATCCTTGTCTATGTGTGGGACACAGTTCATGTCCCCCCCCCCCCCCCCCCCATATGCATGATGAAGTTAGATCATTGGTTAATTGGGAGGTCTTGGTTTGTAAAAATTCACCTTGCTTGATGTTCGGTACATATAGTCCATTTATTACAAGATCCTCCCCATCCAGTGAGCCCCTTAGCTGTATAAACCTGCCCTCCTTATCTTTTGTGCAGTGATGTACTGTATAGGGCAGTGGTTCCCAACCTGTGGGCTGGGGACCCCTGGGGGTCCGCGAAGCCTCGTCAGGGGGTCCGCGGCAACTTAATAAATGTAATAATATTAGGTCCCAGCTATCAGTATTGACTCAGTGGGGGTCCCCCGTTCCAATAATGATTCAGTGGGGGTCCCCGGGCTCCAGTATTGATAAAATGGGGGTCCACAAAAGTAAAAAGGTTGGGAACCACTGGTATAGGGGACACCCGGCGCAATCCAAACCAGCACTCCTCTGGCGAAGGAGGAATCGCCAGCGCAATATATTGAGCCCAACCAGCACTTTTCTATCCGCGCAGCCTCTGTGGGTGTGATGTGTGTTTCCTGCAGTATTGCTATGTGTATGCGGTGGCGCTTTAGGTACGCATGTATTCTATGACGTTTGCTAGTCCCTGCCATGCCCTTCACATTCCATGTTATGAGGTTATAACTAGGTATCTTATTCATTGTGTTATGGTTAGGCGCAGGGGGTTATCAGATCTGTACCCAACACGGCCACCCCCTCCCACCCCCCCGGCCCCACCCCAGATGCCCCCCACCGGCCCCCAGCCCCCCAGCATCCGTGATAAAGGAATGAGCCCATAGTGGGCTAAAGATAGAAAAGAAAGAGATAGATATGACAACCAAAAGGATATTACAGGCTGTGTACGTCCGTTAAATAAAGTGGCACAACCGGTGCCTAAGGTGACTTCCAAAGAGGACAGTTCCATTCGGATACCGTTCCGGTGTGGGGGGTCGTGGATCACCTGACGACTAGCCCTTGAGTGGCCCACCTGCAGGATATTTTCCTCTTCCGCAGACCCATTCGCCTTTGTACAATATACGAGGATTCAGACGTAGTTCTTCATATTAATAGCTGTTATTCACTGTGGAGCTTAGGGCGAGTGCCCCGAAGATAGTGTCATGCAGCACCTTAGTTACTGTTGACGACAGAGAGGGGCCACGAGCGGCAACTCCATCCCTTCAAAGTTCGTCTGCCAAATGCGGCGTGAGGTCAGGGCCCACCCGTATCGGAGAGGGGGACGGGCTCGTATCTCCCCCATGAGAGGCAGTGTCGTTAGTGTCCGTTTCACTCCTTGAGTCCAGTAACCCACGAGCGAATGAATTTGTGTCTTTTAATATTTGCGCCCGGTCCAATGCCATTTGCGCTTTTGTGGGGCGGGCAGATGCTTTGGTGCTTTTTTTTCCTCCTTCTGGGTTTAGCTGTGGACCACTCACCAGGAACCGTGTCATCCCCGGGTGGGTCGGCCAAACCCTTAGCGTATATCCAGGTCCATGCATCTTCAGGGGTGGGGAACATTAAGGTTTTCTCGTCCATAACGATGCGCAGACGTGCAGGGAACATGAGGGAGTAAGTGATGCCTTTCTCTCTTAGTAGTTGCTTGATCTTGCTATACGCAATTCTCCTGCTTTGAACCTCCATTGTATAATCAGGATAGGCTGCTACCCTGCTGTTCTCCATCACGATGTTGTCAGCCTCTCTAAAGTGTTGGAGGACCAAGTCTCTATCCCTATAATTCAAGAAGCGAGCTATTAGTGGTCGGGGCGGTGCTCCCGGACGAGGGGGCCTGCCCGGAATTCTGTGCGCTCTTTCAATCACCGGTGTAGTGGTGGGGTACTGCTCTTTAAGTGTGTTCCTCAGCCATGCCTCCAGGAACTCCTCTGCCTTAGGAAGTTCGATTCTCTCAGGGATTCCGAGGAATCTGATATTATTCCGCCTGGAACGACCCTCAGCCTTACGTTGTAGCTGAGTTATGTCTAGTTCCATTTTTTGCATTCTAGTTCTCATTTCTTCCACTTCGGGCTGGATAGTTTTCAATGACGTTTCAGTGTCGTGTACCCTACCAGTTAATTTGCGGTGGTCCGCTCGCAGCAATGAGACTTCCTGTACTGCAGCGTCTATTTTCGCCTCTAACGAGGATTTGGTGTCCATTATTGCTTGCATAATTTTGTCAAATTGTAGGGAGTGCGTGCGTAATGTTTCAATCAACTGTAGCTGTGTAGACGGTTGCGAGTCTCCTTGGCAGGATGGTTGGAGAGGATCAGCTTCTCCAGTGGACCCCGTCTTGGGGTGTTTTGGTTTGACCATGATTTCTGCGCTATTGTATATTAGTGTGTTACGCCAGCTTTATCGGACAGTTGTTTGCCGGGAGTAATCACCCGCGACTTCTAGCTTCCTTCAGCACGACCCCTGGTACGCTAGGCTGTAATACAGGAAGGGGTTGAGTGTCCTTTTCTGATATTGGCGCCGGTTTAGATTCACCGATTACCCACTCCGTCTTGTTGTTTTGGCCCAAGTTAGTGACTAACTGATCCACGCCGGGTGGCACCCACCACTCTCGATAGCCCGCAGACTCAGGGTGGATCCGATACCATACGTGGTATTCCGCGCCAGAGGG
Organism: Pleurodeles waltl; assembly: GCF_031143425.1. Classification (NCBI taxonomy): domain Eukaryota; kingdom Metazoa; phylum Chordata; class Amphibia; order Caudata; family Salamandridae; genus Pleurodeles; species Pleurodeles waltl. The sequence continues at coordinate 69,841,211 of NC_090451.1, read as the reverse complement.
GGCAGCACAATAACCAGTGCTCCTGTGGGTTCCAGGACTATGGCTGTGTCAGTACCAATGTTGTCAACCAATGACCGGGTATGGTCCGCTACTGGCCGCTCAATGTAGTCCAGATGGGGTACTCACCACCGTCCCGACCCCAGACTCTCCGCCAGTAGAGCTCAGATGCCCAATTCAATGCCGAATTGCAGATGTGTACAGGGTGTGAGACTTCCAGCGTGCTGTTAGGGCAGTTGGCGCGCCCGATAAGGCACTCCTTGAGAACGGGCCCCCCGCACGCCGCGACCCGAGCCGTGTCGCCGAGTGAGGTGCGGGGGGGGGGGGGAGAGCGATCCGTCCCCTCTCTGCGACTCGGTCTGTGTCGCCGATAGGTATGCTGCTCTTTATTGTTCCCACTGCATGTGGGCGCCTGGGGCTCAGCAGGGGATCCCACGAGCAGCCGCTCCAGGCGGCGCGGGCACGACGGCGGTACAGCCGCCGCAGCTCCCCGAGCACTCGTCGAGCCGGAGGCCTCAGCGCGCCCGGGCCGCGCTCGGGTCAGTCGCCATATTCCAGCGCCAAGGGGAGGCCGCAGTTGATGGCTCAGGATTCATCCGTGCGCCCACAAGGCCCAGTCCCGCAACGGCAGCACCGGACAAGCCATAGACCTTGTGCCACCTCATCAGAAATGAACAGGCGTTTACTCCCTGTATTTCCTCATTCCCAAAAAGGACAAAACATTGAGACCAATATTAGATCTCAGGACTCTCAACCTCTACATCCGATCAGAACACTTTCACATGGTAACACTACAAGATGTAGTCCCATTGCTACAACAAGTACAATTTATGGAAAAACTGGATCTAAAAGATGTGTATTTTCACATACCCATCCAGATTATATCTCAGATCAGTAATACAGGGAAAACATTACCAGTTCAAAGTGTTACCTTTCGGGATAACAGCTCCCAGAGTATTTACAGAATGCCTTGCCGTAGTTGCAGCATACATAAGGAGACAACATATACATGTCTTCCCATATCTCGACGACTGGCTAATAAAAGCCAGCACTCAAAAACAGTGCCAACATCACACACGTTATGTAATAAACACCCTAGGGTTCTCAATAAATTACCAAAAATCACATCTGCAACCAGCACAAATTCAGCAGTACTTAGGGGCCACGTTAAACACCCAAAAAGCACTTGCAAGCCGAAGTCCACAAAGAGTGCAATCGTTCCACATCATATGGCCAAAAATCCAGCCAAACCAACAGTACACTGTCCGTTTTGTCATGAAACTGTTGGGTATGATGGCATCATGCATTGCCATTGTCCCAAACGCAAGATTACACATGCGGCCCTTACAACAGTGCCTTGCAATACAATGGTCGCCAGCACATGGTCAACTTCAAGATCTAGTGTTGATAGACTGCCAAACACACATTTCGCTTCAGTGGTGGAATCCCACAAATTTAAACAAAGGGCGGCCACTTCAAGACCCTGTGCCTCGCGCCGTTCTTACAACAGATGCATCAATGATTGGATGGGGAGCACACCTCAACAATCACAATATTCAGGGACAATGGGACAACAAACAAAAACAACTTCACATAAATCACTTAGAACTGCTAGCCGTATCCCTAGCACTAAAAGCCTTTCAACCTCTTCTTGTTCAAACACATTCTTGTCAGAACAGACAATATGACAACAATGTACTACCTAAACAAACAGGGAGGAACCCCCTCATCACAACTTTGTCTTTTAGCACAAAAAATTTGGCATTGGGCATTTCACAGCAACATACACCTGGTAGCTCAATACATTCCACGAATTCACAATCAATTAGCAGACGACCACAGTCGAGATCACCAACAAACCCACAAGTGGGAAATTCACCCCAAAGTACTTCACAAATACTTTTGTCAGTGGGGGACACCAGACATACATCTGTTCGTCACCAATCACAACGCAAAATGCCAAAACTTTGCGTCCAGGTATCCACACCCTCAATCCAAGGGCAATGCTCTATGGATCAACTGGTCAGGGATATTTGCTTATGCTTTTCCCCCTCTCCCGCTTATTCTATTTCTGGTCAACAAACTGCGTCAAAACAAACTCATACTTATAGCACCAACGTGGGCACGTCAACCATGGTACACCACATTGCTAGACCTGTCCGCAGTACCACACATCAAACTCCCAAACAGACCAGACCTGTTGACACAAAACAAACAACAGATCAAACACCCCAATCCAGCAATGCTCAATCTGGCAATATGGCTCTTGAAATCTTAGAGTTTGGATATCTAAATCTTCCACCAGAATGTATGGAAGTGATTAAACAGACAAGAAAACCTACCACCAGACAGTGTTATGCAAACAAATGGAAAATATTTGTATTCTACTGCCAAGCAAAACACATAACACCCTTAGACGCAACCATACAAGACATTGTAGGTTATTTACTCCACCTACAAAAATCAAATTTAGCTTTTTCATCCATTAAGATACATCTCACAGCAATTTCTGCTTATTTGCAAAATAAACCAAATCTCTATTTAGAGTGCCTGTCATCAAAACTTTCATGGAGGGTCTAAAACGAATCAAGAACCCCACCAGTACCCCAGCACCCCACCTCCAAGAACCCCACCAGTACCTTCATGGTATCTTAACATTGTACTCACACGACTCATGGGTCCACCCTTTGAAACCCACCCATGCACTCCTGTCAGATTAAATTCCTAACTTGGAAAGTAGCATGTCTAGCGGCAATCACTTAATTACGAAGAGTTAGTGAAATACAAGCATTCACTATTGAACAACTCTTTATACAAGTACACAAACATAAGGTTGCACTTTGCACAAACCCTACATTTCTACCTAAAGTCATCTCACCTTTTTATTTAAATCAAACAGTGGAACTTCCAGTCTTCTTCCCACAGCCAGACTCAATGGCAGAAAGAGCACTACATACATTAGATTTTAAGATAGCTTTAATGTATTACATTGACAGAACAAAATCATTTAGGAAAACTAAACATGTTTGTCGCATTCCAAAAACCCCATACTGGTAATCCTATATCAAAACAAGGCATAGCCAGATGGATAGTGAAATGTATCCAACCTTGTTACCTAAAGGCTAAAAGACAGCTGTTAATTACACCAAAAGCTTCTTCCACTAGAAAGAAAGGAGCAACAATGGCATTTCTAGAAAATATACCAATGACCGAAATCTGTAAAGCAGCCACTTGGTCAACACCTCATACATTTGCCAAGCATTACTGTGTAGATGTGTTAGCAACACAACAAGCCACAGTAGGACAGGCTGTACTAAGGACACTATTTCAAACAACTTCAACTCCTACAGGCTGACCACCGCTTAAGGGAGGAGAACTGCTTTGTAGTCTATGCATAGCATGTGTATCTGCAGGTACAAATGCCATCGAACGGAAAATGTCACTTACCCAGTGTACATCTGTTCGTGGCATGCTCTGCTGCAGATTCTCATGCGCCCTCCCTCCTCCCCGGGAGCCTGTAGCCATTTAAATTTGTACATATGTATATACACCTCAATTCCATTGCATGGACATCTCTTTCTTTACACTCTATCACTCCTACCTTACCCTCTGCGGGAAAACAATCTAAGATGGAGTCGATGCCCATGCGCAATGGAGCCGAAAAGGAGGAGTCACTCGGTCCTGTGACTCAAAGACTTCTTTGAAGAAAAATAACTTGCAACACTCCGAGCCCAACACTAGATGGCAGGACCTGTGCATAGCATGTGAATCAGTAGCGGAACATGCCACGAACAGATGTACACTGGGTAAGTGACATTTTCCATATATATATATGTATATGTTCAATGGCATGTGGAGCTGCGAGTACACATGCTGTGCATATATTGCCATCTAGTGTTGAGTTACAAGTGGAGTGTTACAAGTTGTTTTTCTTCGAAGAAGTCTTTTTCGAGTCACAGGATCGAATGACTCCTCCTCTCGGTGATAGTGCACATGGGCATCAACTCCTTTGTTAAATTGTTTTCTTTCCGCCGTCTGGTTTGGACGTCTTTCCTCTCGCTCTGAGACTTTCGATTTGGAAACTTTATATTTGCTTTATTCTACCGTCTGTATTGTTTCGACCGCGTTTACATCTGAAATCGATCAGATAGTACCGTCGGGATCAAGAAAACGCCCTTTCGGGTGCTTGCACCCTTCTTGGGCCTGTTCAGGCCTACCACGCCATAGCCAGATGGATCGGACTCCATTCCGATTCTGTCCTCGCTGCCACGTGAAATTCCCTTATACTGACAAGCACGTGGTATGTAATTGTTGCCTTTCTCCTGAACGTCGAGAGGAAGATTGTGAAGCCTGTTGGTCTTTTCAGTCAAAAAAGACACTGCGCAACCGGAGAGCAAGAAGACTCGAAATACACAAAGTCCACTGACACCTTAGAGGAGGAGCAGGCACAGACTGCTGTTTTGATTCAGGACTCTGACTCCGAAGCAAGATCAGAGGAAGACAGCCAACCTATCACAGCGGTTCAGCATGTGAGTACACCTGCCCCTACGCCCACTTCCAAAGAATCAACTAAGGCCTTGGGTGCACCACTGCTGGGAAGCCATAGTCCCACCCAAAAGACATTTTTTGGCAACCGACCCTTGGGTTTGGCACCTAAAAAGGCCAAGTCACCCCATCAACAGGTCACGCCTGTTTTGGTGCTGGAGTCGGGCAAAAAGATAAGAAGCTTCACCACCGAGCCGACGTCTACACCCTTCGGAGTGGAAAATACAGCGTCCGGCTTCAGAGCCGAAAGCTCGGCTGCTATCTTCGGGACCGAAAAAACTCAGTACTATTTCGGAGCCCAAAACATCCTTCTATACAGAAGAAACAGAACTTTCGAACCGTCTAAAGCATATGGCAAAAACTACTGAACAATCCTCTTAAGCCATAAAATATCTGAATATCAAACAGAGGACTCTGATATCCAACCAATTTTGGAGGTTATGGACAGTAAACATAGAAGGAAACATATCCATAAGGAGACAGGGAAAATTATTGCTTAACCACCTCCACAGACCAAAAGGAAGCTGGCGTTTCAAGAGACTTTTGATACTGCTCCACCACCAGCAAAAATTGTTAAGAGAAAGGAGAAGCCACTACCTCTCCAGCTTTCTCCACCACATTCCCCACAGCTTTCTTTTTCTCTACTACCACGCCACCACTACCCTCACTGTCACACTCCCACATTTACTCACAGGGAGATTCAGTAGACCCTTGGGACTTTTATGACTTGGACCCTATGCCATCCAATAACCCAGACCTTTATACTACTAAACCTTCACCACCAGAGGATAGTACAGTTTACACACAAGTCAAATCTAGGGCGGCTGCCTATTATGGGGTTCAAATGCATGCAGAACCATTGGAAGAGGATTCTCTTTTTAATACATTATCCTCTACCCATTCACGCTACCAGTGCTGACCAATGCTGTCTGGTATGCTCAGACATGAAGACGATATATTTAAGGAACCGGTCAAAGCTAGGGTTCTAACCCCAAGAATTTATTTTAAAAAAACATATAAGCCTGCCTCAACAGACCCAGTCTACATGACCCAACAAGTGCCACCAGACTCCATTGTGGTCATTGCAGCTAGGAAAAGGGCTAATAGCTAGTCTTCAGGGGATACTCCACCCCCTGACAAAGAAAGTAGGAAGTTTGATGCTGCGGGTAAAAGGGTTGCTACACAAGCAGCTAACCTTGGCGTATTGCCAATTCCCAAGACCTGTTAGCAAGGTATGACAGGGCACACTGGGGTGAAATGCAAGAATTCTTGCAGTATCTACCCAAGGAGCACCAAAAGAGAGCGCAGCAAATTGTCGAAGAGGGACAGACTATCACTAATAACCAGACTAGATCTGCCCTAGATGCAGCTGACTCTGCAGCTAGAAGTATCAACACTAGCGTAACAATTCAACTACATGCATGGCAAAGGTCCTCCGGGTTTAAACCTGAAATACAGCAGGCAGTGCTCAACATGCCTTTCGATAAACAGCATCTATTCGGACCGGAAGTAGATACTATCGAAACTCTGAAATGATTCGGACACTGCAAAAGCCATGGGATCCCTATATATACCACACCTTTTCAGGGTTCCTTTCGGAAACAACAGTTTAAAGGAGGCTTCAAACCCCATACAACAGAGGCTTCCATCTCCCGTCCCAAACAAACGTAACAATATTATGCAAGAGTGTCATTTAGAGGCTCTCATAGAGGCCAAAACTTTAGAGCCAGAGGAAAGATTAATGCCTCAAAAAGTGCTACCACGCCCACAAAACAATGACTTCCTCAACATCCCACAATCCCACATTTCTCCTGTGGGAAGAAGACTGCAACAGTTCCATTCTCACTGGCAAAACATCACCACAGATCAGTGGGTACTTTCTATTATCAGCAATGGTTATTGCCTAGAACTCCTTTCTACCCCACCAAATATTCCCCCTCGTTATCCCAGACTCTCTCCAGAACACACTGTTCTGTTAAAACAAGAGGTACAATCTCTATTACTAAAAGGGGCAATAGAAATGGTTACAATATCACAACAAGGAACAGGAGTATATTCACAATGTCCTTATACCAAAAAAAGATGGTACTCAGAGACCCATCCTAGATCGCAGACCTCTAAATCTATACATCCTGTCAGAACATTTTCACATGATGTAATTCCACTACTACAAAGGCACGATTACATGACTGCTTTAGACCTTAAGGATGCCTACTTTCATATTCCCATACATCTAGCTCACCTCAAATACTTAAGATTCGTAATATCAGGTAAACACTACCAATTCAAAGTACTTCCCTTTGGCATAACAACAGCTCCAAGGGTTTTCACAAAATGCCTAGCTGTAGTAGCCGCTCACCTCAGAAGACAACACATGCATGTCTTCCCTTATCTAGACGATTGGATAATAAAATCCAGCAATATTCTACAGTGTCAACAACACACTCAATGCACAATAGATACCCTACACACATTAGGGTTCACAATCAATTACCAAAAATCTCATCTTCAACCAGCACAGGTTCAACCTTATCTAGTTGCAATTCTCAATACTCAAAAAGCATTCGCCTACCCAAATCCACAGAGGATACAGGCTTTTCAAAACCTCATATCACAAATACAGGTCAATCAAACTTACACTGTAAGATTTATCATGAAACTATTGAGAATGATGGCATCATGCATAGCAATAGTACCGCATGCAATACTACACATGAGACCACTGCAGCAGTGTCTCTCACAACAATGGTCTCAGGCACAGGGTCCGTAACAGTATCTAGTGCTGTTTGACCACTAAACTTACAAATCTCTGCAGTGATGGAATCACAACAACTTAATAAAAGGGCGGCCATTTCAGGACCCAGTGCCACAAACCATAATCACAACAGATGCGTCACTGACAGGTTGGGGAGCTCATCTCAACAACCTAACCATACAAGGGGAAGGGAACTCAATGCAATTAACTTATCACATAAATCCTTTATAATTGTTAGCGGTGTTCTTGGCCCTAAAAGCCTTTCAACCTCAGATCACACACAAGACAGTCTTAATAAGAACAGACAACATGACAGCAATGTATTATCTGAAAAAACAAGGGGGGGGACACATTCATCCCAATTGTTCCTTCTAGTTCAAACAATATGGAAATGGGCAATTCACAACCAGATGTACTTACTAGCGGAATACATCCCAGGGATACACAACCAGTTAGCAGACCTAAGCAGGAAGCAGCAACAAATACACGAGTGGGAGATTCACCCACAGGTACTTCAACATTACTTTCAAACGTGGGGAACACAGACATAGACCTTTTCGCAACAAGCGAAAATGGAAAATGCCAAAACTTCGCATCCAGATACCCACAACCTCTGTCCAAGGGCAATGCTCTACGGATCAACTGGTCACGGATATTTGCTTATTCTTTTCCACCCTCTCCCGTTAATTCTATGTCTGGTCAACATAATGCGTCACACCTCGCTCACCATGATACTCATAGCTCCCACATGGGCACGTCAACACTGGTACACAACTCTCCTGGATCTGTCAGTAGTGCCCCATCACAAACTTCCAAACAGACCAGATCTATTAACACAGAACAAAGGTCAAATCAGGCATCCCAATCCCAGTGTACTCAACTTAGTGATTTGGCTCCTGAAGTCATAGAGTTTGGATATTTTCACCTTCCATCAGAATGTATAGAAGTTCTAAAACAAGCATGCAAACCAACAACCAGACAATGCTATGCTAACAAGTGGAAACGGTTTGTTTACTACTGTTAACCTAAAAATATAGATCCACTTAAAGCATCAGTACCATATATTGTGTGCTACCTGCTTTATTTACAAAAAGCAAACTTAGCTTTTTCCTCTATTAAAATTAACCTAACAGCTAATTCAGCATACCAACAAACCACACATCCTTCTCTCTTTAGAGTTCCTGTCATAAAAGCTTTTATAGAACGACTTGAAAGTATTATTCCACCCAGAACTCCACCAGTTCCTGCATGGAATCTTAATATTGTACTCACAAGACTAATGGGACCACCATTCGAGCCCATGCACTCATGTGATATTCAATTTCTCAGATGGAAAGTTGCTTTCTTAGTAGCAATTACTTCACTAAGAAGAGTGAGTGAAATTCAGGCATTTACTCTAGAAGAACCGTTTTTCCAAGTACACAAACATAAAGTTATATTTAGGACAAACCCAATATTTTTACCAAAAGTAGTTTCACCTTTTCACATTAATCAGTCAGTGGAATTGCCAGTCTTTTTTTCCACGGCCAGACTCAACTTCTGAAAGAGCTCTATACGCCCTTGACCTTCACAGAGCTCCAATGTACTACGTTGACAGAACAAAAGATTTTAGAAAAACTAAACAGCTTTTTGTTGCTTTCCAACAACCACATAAAGGTAATCCCATTTCAAAACAAGGATTAGCTAGATGGATTGTGAGATGTATTCAAACCTGTTACATTAAAGCAAAAAGGCAACTTTTGATAATTCCTAAAGCACATTCCACTAGGAAAAAGGGTGCCTCTTTAGCATTCTTAGGGAACATACCAATGGCAGAGATATGCAAGGCTGCCACACGGTCCACACCACATACATTCACAAAGCATTACTGTGTGGATGTTTTATCAAAACAACAAGTCAATGTTGGACAAGCAGTGCTAAAAACACTATTTCAGACCACTTCAACCCCTACAGGCTAGCCACCACTTCATTGGGAGGAGAACTGCTTTTTTAGTCTATGCACAGCATGTGTATCTGCAGCTACACATGCCACCGAACGGAAAATGTCACTTACCCAGTGTACATCTGTTCGTGGCATGTAGATTCACAGGCGCCCTCCCTCCTCCCAGGGAGCCTGTAGTCATTGCAATACTCATTTGTACATATGTATATATATATTTGCATGGACATCTTATTTACTTATTACATGTAGTTGTACATTTACATTCTATCACTCTATTACTCCTTCCTATGCCCTTATGCAGGAAAACAATCTAACAAAGGAGTTGATTCCCATGCGCACTATCACCGAGAAGAGTCGTCATTTGATCCTGTGACTTGAAAAAAGACTTCTTTGAAGAAAAGCATCTTGTAACACTCCGAGCCCAACACTAGATAGCAGGATATGCACAGCATGTGAATCTGCAGCACTGCATGCCACGAACAGATGTACACTGGGTAAGTGACATTTTCCACGTATACACACACTCCTTACCTCACCCACCTGCAGGAAAACAATCTAACAAAGGACTTTGCCCATGCACAGTATCACAGAGAGGAGTCGCTCGATCTCATGACTCAAAGATCCTTCAAACAACTTGCAACTCTCAGAGCCCAACACTAGATGGCAGACTTATGCAAAGCATGTGAATCTACAGCATTACATGCCACAAACAGATGTCTACTGGGTAAGTAACATTTTCCTTTTAGTGCTTGGGCTTTAAAAATGAAGTATTAAGTGGAATTTTAGATCTATGCATAGACAAACAGCTTTATTAATGATGGACAGGTTTTTTGGGGGGACTGAGATCTTCGAACAGCATATTTCTGGAAGGATACTCTTGTTTCTTTATTGCCTGTTACCAAAATACGAGGGGGGCATTACCACGTAGGCCACGGAGACACTTGCTGGCTGTTAAGATGAATATTGTCATTTCAGACTCACCTTGCCTCCTCTTGGATATTGGTTCATTTGTTTGCTCAACATCTGTGTTTCTCTGTTACGTAAATTACATTTATAGCGTACCTATCCACCATAGGATCTCTTGGCACTTGAAAATAAATGCACTTTGCGATAGCCATGTTTTCAGATGTTTCTTAAAGGGGAACAAATTAGTTTTTTTTCTCACCAGAGGGAAATAATTCTACAGTTTAGAAGACCATACCAAGAAGGATCTTGCTCGATGTGTTTTTTAAAACATAGAATTGGAAGCAGGCATCAGTCTTAAAAGGATACCCCCCAAAAGCATGTTTGTTTTTGTTGAAAATCACTTTTGCAAACAATGTTTTGTACAAAAACAGTGAGCATAACCTTATCCCATACTGGAATTCACTAAAGAAGTTTCAAAATTGGTGTGGAATGGCTAATTTTAGAGACATTCAGCACCCTTCTAGTTTAATTATTCTGGAGAAAATGTTTACTCTGCCCAAATATACTCTTTGCAGTAAGCATATGTTCTCTCTCCTGTCCAGCACGCTCCCAGTTCTGTTTTTAGTGTGACGCCAAGAGTATCGGAAGAAGAAAACTCTGCTTCATCCTGGACACAGCCCTGCAAACCTCTACTGAAATTCTGGCCTTTCTGCAGCAGCAGAAGGTCCACAGGATGGATGGCTGCTCAGTCTGCCTTAGAGCCGTGGTTTCACTTAGATAGACCATCCTGTTTTGGACAGTTTTCAGTCTTGGGCTCTCAACAAATGAACTGCCTAAAACCCATCACCACCCAGTCCATGCCACATTATTGAAACCGTTCTGCTAGAAGTCCATTGGGGAGAGTACGAACCCGTACCTGTGGCACACCTCAGAAGGTTCATCGCAGTCCGCTCTTCCATGCTTGAGATGGGGGCTGGGGTGGGGGGAGGAGGTCATGACTGATGTTCTTCTTCCTTACAGTGATTACAGGTTTTAGACAATGCAGCCATCAAAACATATGCATGTGAAGCCCTGACCTGTCAACTAGTGCACTGCAGCACTAGTTGGACCTATTTCTTCACATAAAAATGTAGGCGCTAACTGCCATCTCCCTATAGTAACAAGCTTTCCTCCGTGTGCCAATTCCAAAAACACCAGAGATCCTAAAAGGAGGGGTTATTCTGCACAGCGCTGTTGGACAGCAGTGGGCTCAGAGCAGGCATCTTAAGCATGCATATCTGATACAGACTTCTAGCTGCAGATTTTCCCAGGCATTAGACTGGATCCAGAAACTTTTGTGTGAGCAGTACCCCTGCACGCCATCGGGTGGCTTAGTTCGGTTCCGTGCGACAACAGCGGCGTTGGCACCGCAAGTGACATCACAGTCACCTATATAGGAGCCACTCAGGTGTGCGGACGTCAGTTCTTTTCTTACCGCACCCGTTAGTGCTGATCTGGAGAAGAGCTACCCCTCTGTCTCTTTTTGACAAGTTTTATTTTTATTTTTTGCTGACTATTTTTGGAAGTGTCGAAGGATGTCTTCTAGGAAGGCAGGTTTCAAGTCATGCCTGTCACTGCACCATGTCTGTAATGGATCGCACTTGGTGTGTTTGTGAGTGTATAACATATTTTTATTGAGTTTTTCAAAGCCAAACATTGTGCTACATACATGTATTATCAATGACAGAATGTTAGTGGTTTAAACAAATCTATTAAATTCGCACAACTTAAAATAACCAAACAACTGAAACACATTGTACACGTCCAGGTCCGAGTGATCTACCCAGTATTTTTAAGTTATTGCCTGGGCCGTTAAACAGTGTATTTTGGTGTGGAGAGGCTCCACGGATGCCCAGGGTTGAGTCTTGAATTTTGTGCGGGGGGGTGCGCCAGCTGTTAGGATGCTAGTGTCGAGTGATTAGGCTGTGCAGGCCAATGGGTACTGCATGAAGATGAAGCATGTGCGATCAGGGGTCTGGTGTGTTGTCAGTGGGTGTGGGGTGTTGTTGATGAGGTTGGGTGTGTCCCCTGTTGGGATGCTGCGTCGTGGCCGGCTGCATACCAGTGACTATCTGGACATTTGTGTTATTTCGCAAGTCATGGAGGCTTCTCGTCGTTTTTTGCCTCTAGTTTAGATACTAGTGTGCTCCATATTTCGCAACCCGCATGTCGCAGTCCCTCGCGCGTTAGTTTCTTTAGTGCCTGGTACTCTGCGCGGGCCCATCGCAGTGTGAGGGTGTGCCAGGCTTTCAGGTCGGGCGCATTGGAAACTTTCCAGTTCATGGCTATCAGTCTTTTGTGCATTACATAAGCCAGGTCTACAAACCTATGTACGTGTTTGTGTTTTTTCGCCCTTGTCCGGAGAACAAGTAGGCAGGACTTGGGGTTCATGTCCAGGGCAAGGCCCGTCATTTCTGCTATTGTTTTTACCACCCTGGCCCATTCTTTTTGTACCCGGGGACACTCCCAGACCATGTGGTAGAACTGTGCCTCTGGGGCAGGCCGGGTCCGACCCGGGGAACATACGTTTGATCCTAGCTGGTGCTAAATATGTTTGGTGTATGTAATTGAACTGCGTGTAGCGGAATCTGGGGTTTCTTGAAACCTCACGGGTGTGGCATAAGGCTTTCGACCATTCTTCCTGTGAGATCGGGGGCGGCAGTACGGCGTTCCACCTCTCCCTGGCTTTTACCAAATTGGGTTCAAGGGGCTTATTCAGGAGTTTGTATGAGTTCGAGACTGCTTTTGCTTGGGTGTCGCAGCTCTGCAGGTGAGGTATCTGGCTCTAGTTCTCCAGCCGCCCATATTTTTCTAATTGAGTGACATATGGCGTGGTAGGCCAGGAATTGTCCCAGGCTCACCGCTGTGAGGGCTTGCATGGATTCGAACAACATTAATTTACCTTCCTCAAAGCAGTCTCCCACTGTGTGTATACCCGCATCTGTCCAGGCTGCGGGCGAATGTAATCCAGTCTCGGCCCAACCGGGAAGCCGTTCCAGTGGGATGAGCGGCGAGTAGGGGAGTTCCTTTGCATCTCTTTGGATGTACCTCTTCCAGCATGTGTGAGCCACTGCCATCAATGGGTTTTTGCGTGCGTACTTTATTTGTTTATTTGTGAGCCATGCGAGCAGGGGGACCCCTTGGAGTCGGGTCGTTAGCCACGTGGATTTCGCCGTGTTAGGCCTATGGACCCTGTTCAGTATCCACTGTAACTGCACGGCCACATAGTAAAGTTCGAAGTTTGGGGGTGCCCAGTCCACCTGCGTCGACCGGGCGGTGTAGCGTGGTGAGTGCGACCCGCCTTCTGCCCTCACCCCCCACAAGCTGCAGTAAGACAGTGTTCAAGCTATTAAAGAAGCTTTTAGGAATAATGAGCGGCAGGCCACCCTGCCCAGTGGTGAGAGTGGTAATTTATTCCAGAATCGCATTGAACCCTTCATGGAGGACACTGTTCTCCCTAGGTTACCATCCCTGAAGACCTCTGTTCTGTGATAGATGTTGACCCCTAAGTATTTAAATGTGTCGAAGCACCATTTCAGGCGGACCATTGGGGCGTTATCTTGTTTCGATAAGGGCCAGCTGGTTATTGGGAATATACAGGATTTTCCCCAGTTTACCACTAAGCCAGAGATCCCTCCATACTCAGATAGTAGCGACATCACCGAGGACAGCACCTCTCCACCCCCTCGTGTATATATATATATATATATATATATATATACATATATATATCAATCAAGGCGTCGTCTGCGTATAATTATATGGCATGGTAAGTCCCGTTCCTAATTATCCCCCACCTTTCCTTCTTCGCGCGAACGCGTGCAGCCAGTGGTTCCATTGCCAAGGCAAACAGCAGGGGGGATAGGGGGCAGCCCTGTCTTGTGCCCCTGTTGATCGGAAAACTCCCTGATATGACCCCACTCATCTTCACCCTAGCCTGTGGGTTGGTGTACAATGTTCGTACCCAGCGTGTGAACTTTGGGCCAATGCCCATTTGCTGCATGGTGGCGAACAAGAAATCCCATTCTAGTGTGTCGAACGCTTTCTCGATGTCAAGTGGGATCACCATTTCCTCGTATGCATGCGGGAGGGTGTCGCCCAGCACATTCAGCAGCCTCCGGATGTTAAGGAAAGTGTTGCGTTTCGGGATGAACCCGTTTTGGTCTTCGTGTACCAGGGTGTGCATGTAGGGGGCTAACCTATTTGCCAGTATTTGACCAAGTATTTTACAGTCTAAGTTTAGCAGCGACAGGGGACTGTAGGATTCAACATCGGTGGGGTCGGGTCATTGTTTAGGGAGAACCACTATCATTGCCTCCCTCAACGTTGGGGGTAGGGTCCCGCTGGCCCACGCCTCTTCGAATATGTTCAGGAGATGGGAGTTTAGGCGTGTCGCAAAAGTGGAGTAGTATTCTGATGGAAGGCCGTCTGCGCCTGGTGCTTTATTCCTAGGCAGTTGTGCCAGGGCCAGGTTAAGTTCCCCCAGTGCCAGGGGGGCCTCTAGTGTCTCCCTGTCAGCCCGTGTAAGTTGGGGCAGGGGTGAGCCCGCCAGGAAGGACACAAGTTGTTGGGTGGTACATGATGTGCGTTTGGTGTATAAGTTCGTGTAGTATTCCCTAAACGTGTCGTTTATTTCTTCCTGCGTGATTGCCAATGTACCTGCGCCTGTCTCTATGGCCCCGATAGGTGAGCGCTGCCGGTGTTTGCGCAGGAGCCATGCGAGTAGCCTGCCCGATCTGTCGCCTTCCATTTGTAGTCGCATTAAATGGTATTTATAATCGTGTCGACGTAGTGTGGCGTCGGCGTCAGCATACTCTGCGCGCGCATCTTTTAGTACCGTGTATGGTGCTTCGTTGCGGGCTACTGCAGTTTCTAATGCTCTTAATTTTTTTTCCAGCTTGCTGACCTCCGCGTGGAGTGTGCGTCTCACCCCCCAGGTAGTTGAAATACAGTTGCCGCGAACCACTACTTTATGTGGATCCCACTCTACTGCTCTTAGGTTTGTGGATCCAGCGTTTATTTCCCAGTACTGTTTTAGTGCTATGTTCAGCGTGTCTGTGAATGCTTGATCATGAAGGGATTCCACCTGTAGACTCCACGTGGGGATCGCTTGGCGCTTCCTACGCCAGTTCAGTGTTACTTTAAGCGGTGAGTGATCTGATAGTGTTTTAGCTAGATATTCCGTCCCGCTGGCCATTGTACAGATTTCTTGGGTGCCCCACAGTATGTCTATTCTGGTGTGTACCTTATGTGGTATTGAGTAGAATGAGTATTCCCTTTGTAGTGGGTGTTTCACGCGCCATATATCATGTAGACCCATATCCCCAGCCCACGCCTGGAGTGGGCGTCTGGCGTTTCTATTAGCTGTCGTTTGTGTGGGGGGGTTTGACCTGTCCAGCGCTGGTTCCGGTATACAATTGAAGTCTCCGTCCCATATGGCGGGTGCTTCAGGATTCACCAATAATGCTGGGGTGAGTGAGCCCAGGAATTCAGATAACGCGTTATTGGGGGCATATATCCCTATTAGCGATGATTGTCTGCCGTCAAGCCGACCTTCCACTACCACATACCTGCCCCCCTGGTCTATCCTATGCGATGTTTGGAGGAAGGGGACGCCCCCAGCTATCCATATGAGGACCCCTCTAGCGAAGGTCGAATAGGATGTGCCTATTATCTGTCCCCCCCATTTGCTTTGCAGTTCTTGCAGGTCGGGGTCTCGTAGGTGGGTCTCTTGTAGGATTGCAATGTGTATACCCTGGCGCCTGAGGTGTGCGTGCACCCGGGATCTTTTACTCGGTGTCCCCAGTCCCCTGACATTCCAGGTGACTATTTCATATTTTTGCGTGATGTGGATTGCGGATTGAGCCATGTTTTAACTTGCGAGAGTACACCTGGCACTCTGCCGCCAGTTGAGGCCAGCCAGCACCCCCCAACCCCGACACGTCTGCGGTCAACCCCATCAGTCTCTGCAATGTTCCCTGTGTTATGGACGGCCCTGTAGTGTACAAACTAACTGTTACCCCCCCTTCCCTCCCCAACTGGATCCCTTACCCTGCTGTGAACTTGTAACAAACTGCACACCCCACGGGAGTGTGAGCAAAACTGTGTGCATGTGGATGTCTGTGGGGGAGCAATTTTACCAACCGGATGTGGCTCGTTATGGGGCTCACATCTTTCCGCAGATCCGGTCTGCAAATGGTATTGGGCGCTCCCGGGGTAGGCTGTTCCCTCCCCCCAGTGTCCCATCGTTGCCAACAGTGCGCCGTCTGGGTGTGGGAACATTTAAAAAAAAAAAAAAAAAAGATACATAGCTTCAGATGTGGTAGTCACCCACATCCAGTAGCACGCACATTGTCCTGCGCTGCTCCTCGGTTGTGGCAGCCAGCTCCGGCGGGGGGGTGACTCAGCGATACTCAGTCAGAGTGCATCTGCGGTTCTGGGGGTAAACTCCGGGCCTTTTAGCACATCTGTTAGTGTAGAGTCCGAGCTGATTGAGTCTGACTCTGAGCCATCCTCTGGGCGCGACCTGAGAGCCTCAAAAGAGTTCTGTGTCAGCAGGGGGGTTTCTTTCAGGACCTTGGCTCTTTCTTCTGCGGCCTGTTTCTCCGTGGGTTGTCCCCTGGTGCGCCTCTTGGTCCGTTTCCGCGGAGAGGATACTAGCCAGTTGTAGGAAGTTGGCTCTGTATGTGCTATTTCAAAGTAAGGAATAGCATGCACAGAGTCCAAGGGTTCCCCTTAGAGGTAAAATAGTGGTAAAAATAGATAATACTAATGCTCTATTTTGTGGTAGTGTGGTCGAGCAGTAGGCTTATCCAAGGAGTAGTGTTAAGCATTTGTTGTACATACACATAGACAATAAATGAGGTACACACACTCAGAGACAAATCCAGCCAATAGGTTTGTGTATAGAAAAATATCTTTTCTTAGTTTATTTTAAGAACCACAGGTTAAAATTCTACATGTAATATCTCATTCGAAAGGTATTGCAGGTAAGTACTTTAAGAACTTTAAATCATAAAAATTGCATGTATACTTTTCAAGTTATTGACAAATAGCTGTTTTAAAAGTGGACACTTAGTGCAATTTTCACAGTTCCTAGGGGAGGTAAGTTTTTGTTAGTTTGACCAGGTAAGTAAGACACTTACAGGGTTCAGTTCTTGGTCCAAGGTAGCCCACCGTTGGGGGTTCAGGGTAACCCCAAAGTCACCACACCAGCAGCTCAGGGCCGGTCAGGTGCAGAGTTCAAAGTGGTGCCCAAAACACATAGGCTAGAATGGAGAGAAGGGGGTGCCCCGGTTCCGGTCTGCTTGCAGGTAAGTACCCGCGTCTTCGGAGGGCAGACCAGGGGGGTTTTGTAGGGCACCGGGGGGGACACAAGCCCACACAGAAATTTCACCCTCAGCAGCGCGGGGGCGGCCGGGTGCAGTGTAGAAACAAGCGTCGGGTTTGTAATGGAAGTCAATGGGAGATCTAGGGATCTCTTCAGCGCTGCAGGCAGGCAAGGGGGGGGTTCCTCGGGGAAACCTCCACTTGGGCACGGGAGAGGGACTCCTGGGGGTTACTTCTCCAGTGAAAGTCCGGTCCTGGGGGCTGCGGGTGCAGGGTCTCTCCCAGGTGTCGGGACTTAGGATTCAAAGAGTCGCGGTCAGGGGAAGCCTCGGGATTCCCTCTGCAGGCGGCGCTGTGGGTGCTCAGGGGGGACAGGTTTTTGTACTCACAGTCTTAGAGTAGTCCTGGGGTCCCTCCTGAGGTGTTGGATCTCCACCAGCCGAGTCGGGGTCGCCGGGTGCAGTGTTGCAAGTCTCACGCTTCTTGCGGGGAACTTGCAGGGTTCTTTAAAGCTGCTGGAAACAAAGTTGCAGCTTTTCTTGGAGCAGGTCCGCTGTCCTCGGGAGTTTCTTGTCTTTTCGAAGCAGGGGCAGTCCTCAGAGGATGTCGAGGTCGCTGGTCCCTTTGGAAGGCGTCGCTGGAGCAGGATCTTTGGAAGGCAGGAGACAGGCCGGTGAGTTTCTGGAGCCAAGGCAGTTGTCGTCTTCTGGTCTTCCTCTGCAGGGGTTTTTCAGCTAGGCAGTCCTTCTTCTTGTAGTTGCAGGAATCTAATTTTCTAGGGTTCAGGGTAGCCCTTAAATACTAAATTTAAGGGCGTGTTTAGGTCTGGGGGGTTAGTAGCCAATGGCTACTAGCCCTGAGGGTGGGTACACCCTCTTTGTGCCTCCTCCCAAGGGGAGGGGGTCACAATCCTAACCCTATTGGGGGAATCCTCCATCTGCAAGATGGAGGATTTCTAAAAGTTAGAGTCACTTCAGCTCAGGACACCTTAGGGGCTGTCCTGACTGGTCAGTGACTCCTCCTTGTTTTTCTCATTATCTTCTCCGGCCTTGCCGCCAAAAGTGGGGCCTGGCCGGAGGGGGCGGGCAACTCCACTAGCTGGAGTGTCCTGCTGGGTTGGCACAAAGGAGGTGAGCCTTTGAGGCTCACCGCCAGGTGTGACAATTCCTGCCTGGGGGAGGTGTTAGCATCTCCACCCAGTGCAGGCTTTGTTACTGGCCTCAGAGTGACAAAGGCACTCTCCCCATGGGGCCAGCAACATGTCTCGGTTTGTGGCAGGCTGCTAAAACTAGTCAGCCTACACAGATAGTCGGTTAAGTTTCAGGGGGCACCTCTAAGGTGCCCTCTGTGGTGTATTTTACAATAAAATGTACACTGGCATCAGTGTGCATTTATTGTGCTGAGAAGTTTGATACCAAACTTCCCAGTTTTCAGTGTAGCCATTATGGTGCTGTGGAGTTCGTGTTTGACAAACTCCCAGACCATATACTCTTATGGCCACCCTGCACTTACAATGTCTAAGGTTTTGTTTAGACACTGTAGGGGTACCATGCTCATGCACTGGTACCCTCACCTATGGTATAGTGCACCCTGCCTTAGGGCTGTAAGGCCTGCTAGAGGGGTGTCTTACCTATACTGCATAGGCAGTGAGAGGCTGGCATGGCACCCTGAGGGGAGTGCCATGTCGACTTACTCGTTTTGTCCTCACTAGCACACACAAGCTGGCAAGCAGTGTGTCTGTGCTGAGTGAGAGGTCTCCAGGGTGGCATAAGACATGCTGCAGCCCTTAGAGACCTTCCTTGGCATCAGGGCCCTTGGTACTAGAAGTACCAGTTACAAGGGACTTATCTGGATGCCAGGGTCTGCCAATTGTGGATACAAAAGTACAGGTTAGGGAAAGAACACTGGTGCTGGGGCCTGGTTAGCAGGCCTCAGCACACTTTCAATTGTAAACATAGCATCAGCAAAGGCAAAAAGTCAGGGGGCAACCATGCCAAGGAGGCATTTCCTTACACAACCCCCCCCCAAACGAAAGAGGATGAGACTAACCTTTCCCAAGAGAGTCTTCATTTTCTAAGTGGAAGAACCTGGAAAGGCCATCTGCATTGGCATGGGCAGTCCCAGGTCTGTGTTCCACTATAAAGTCCATTCCCTGTAGGGAGATGGACCACCTCAACAGTTTAGGATTTTCACCTTTCATTTGCATCAGCCATTTGAGAGGTCTGTGGTCAGTTTGAACTAGGAAGTGAGTCCCAAAGAGGTATGGTCTCAGCTTCTTCAGGGACCAAACCACAGCAAAGGCCTCCCTCTCAATGGCACTCCAACGCTGCTCCCTGGGGAGTAACCTCCTGCTAATGAAAGCAACAGGCTGGTCAAGGCCATCTTCATTTGTTTGGGACAAAACTGCCCCTATCCCATGTTCAGAGGCATCAGTCTGCACAATGAACTGCTTAGAATAATCTGGAGCTTTTAGAACTGGTGCTGAGCACATTGCCTGTTTCAGGGTGTCAAAGGCCTGTTGGCATTCCACAGTCCAGTTCACTTTCTTGGGCATTTTCTTGGAGGTGAGTTCAGTGAGGGCTGTCACAATGGATCCATATCCCTTCACAAACCTCCTGTAATACCCAGTCAAGCCAAGGAATGCCCTGACTTGAGTCTGGGTTTTTGGAGCTACCCAGTCCAGAATAGTCTGGATCTTGGGTTGGAGTGGCTGAACTTGGCCTCCACCTACAAGGTGGCCCAAGTAAACCACAGTTCCCTGCCCTATCTGGCATTTGGATGCCTTGATAGAGAGGCCTGCTGATTGCAGAGCCTTCAAAACCTTCTTCAGGTGGACCAGGTGATCCTGCCAGGTGGAGCTAAAGACAGCAATATCATCAAGATAAGCTGTGCTAAAGGACTCCAAGCCAGCAAGGACTTGATTCACCAACCTTTGGAAGGTGGCAGGGGCATTCTTTAAACCAAAGGGCATAACAGTAAACTGATAATGCCCATCAGGTGTGGAGAATGCTGTCTTTTCTTTTGCTCCAGGTGCCATTTTTATTTGCCAGTACCCTGCTGTCAAGTCAAAGGTACTTAGAAATTTGGCAGCACCTAATTTATCAATGAGCTCATCAGCTCTTGGAATTGGATGGGCATCTGTCTTGGTGACAGAATTGAGCCCTCTGTAGTCCACACAAAACCTCATCTCTTTCTTTCCATCTTTGGTGTGAGGTTTGGGGACTAAGACCACTGGGCTAGCCCAGGGGCTGTCAGAGCGCTCAATTACTCCCAATTCCAGCATCTTGTGGACTTCCACCTTGATGCTTTCCTTAACATGGTCAGACTGTCTAAAGATTTTGTTCTTGACAGGCATGCTGTCTCCTGTGTCCACATCATGGGTACACAGGTGTGTCTGACCAGGGGTTAAGGAGAAGAGTTCAGGAAACTGTTGTAGGACTCTCCTACAATCAGCTTGCTGTTGGCCAGAGAGGGTGTCTGAGTAGATCACTCCATCTACTGTGCCATCTTTTGGGTCTGATGACAGAAGATCAGGGAGAGGTTCACTCTCTGCCTCCTGATCCTCATCTGTTACCATCAACAGATTCACATCAGCCCTGTCATGGAAGAGCTTAAGGCGGTTCACATGGATCACCCTCTTGGGGCTCCTGCTTGTGCCCAGGTCCACCAGGTAGGTGACCTGACTCTTCCTTTCTAGTACTGGGTAAGGGCCACTCCATTTGTCCTGGAGTGCCCTGGGAGCCACAGGCTCCAGAACCCAGACTTTCTGCCCTGGTTGGAACTCAACCAGTGCAGCCTTTTGGTCATACCAAAACTTCTGGAGCTGTTGGCTGGCCTCAAGGTTTTTGGTTGCCTTTTCCATGTACTCTGCCATTCTAGAGCGAAGGCCAAGTACATAGTCCACTATGTCCTGTTTAGGCTCATGGAGAGGTCTCTCCCAGCCTTCTTTAACAAGGGCAAGTGGTCCCCTTACAGGATGACCAAACAGAAGTTCAAAGGGTGAGAATCCTACTCCCTTCTGTGGCACCTCTCTGTAAGCGAAAAGCAGACATGGCAAGAGGACATCCCATCTCCTTTTGAGTTTTTCTGGGAGCCCCATGATCATGCCCTTTAATGTCTTGTTGAATCTCTCAACTAAGCCATTAGTTTGTGGATGGTATGGTGTAGTGAATTTATAAGTCACCCCACACTCATTCCACATGTGCTTTAGGTATGCTGACATGAAGTTGGTACCTCTGTCAGACACCACCTCCTTAGGGAAACCCACTCTGGTAAAGATACCAATGAGGGCCTTGGCTACTGCAGGGGCAGTAGTCGACCTAAGGGGAATAGCTTCAGGATACCTGGTAGCATGATCCACTACTACCAGGATATACATATTTCCTGAGGCTGTGGGAGGTTCTAGTGGACCAACTATGTCCACACCCACTCTTTCAAAGGGCACCCCCACCACTGGAAGTGGAATGAGGGGGGCCTTTGGATGCCCACCTGTCTTACCACTGGCTTGACAGGTGGGGCAGGAGAGGCAAAACTCCTTAACCATGTTGGACATATTGGGCCAGTAGAAGTGGTTGACTAACCTCTCCCACGTCTTGGTTTGTCCCAAATGTCCAGCAAGGGGAATGTCATGGGCCAATGTTAGTATGAACTTCCTGAACAGCTGAGGCACTACCACTCTCCTAGTGGCACCAGGTTTGGGGTCTCTGGCCTCAGTGTACAGGAGTCCATCTTCCCAATAGACCCTATGTGTTCCATTTTTCTTGCCTTTGGACTCTTCAGCAGCTTGCTGCCTAAGGCCTTCAAGAGAGGGACAGGTTTCTTGTCCCTTACACAGCTCCTCCCTTGAGGGTCCCCCTGGGCCTAAGAGCTCAACCTGATAAGGTTCAAGCTC
Source organism: Pleurodeles waltl (assembly GCF_031143425.1). Lineage (NCBI taxonomy): Eukaryota > Metazoa > Chordata > Amphibia > Caudata > Salamandridae > Pleurodeles > Pleurodeles waltl. The sequence goes on along the minus strand of NC_090451.1, from coordinate 69,818,807 downwards.
CAAAGGCTCAGTTCCCTCAGAGGGCAGAACTTCTTCCTGAGAAGAGAGGTTCCCTTTCTTTTGCTGTGTTGCAGTTGGTTTCCCAACTGACTTTCCTGTTCTCTTGGTAGGCTGGGCCATTCTTCCAGACTCCAGCTCTACTTGTTCACCCTGTGCCTTGCACTGTGCTCTTGTTTTCACACACACCAGTTCAGGGATACCCAGCATTGCTGCATGGGTTTTTAGTTCTACCTCAGCCCATGCTGAGGACTCCAGGTCATTTCCAAGCAGACAGTCCACTGGGATATTTGAGGAGACCACCACCTGTTTCAGGCCATTGACCCCTCCCCATTCTAAAGTAACCATTGCCATGGGATGTACTTTTCTCTGATTGTCAGCGTTGGTGACTGTGTAAGTTTTTCCAGTCAGGTATTGGCCAGGGGAAACCAGTTTCTCTGTCACCATGGTGACACTGGCACCTGTATCCCTCAGGCCCTCTATTCTAGTCCCATTAATTAAGAGTTGCTGTCTGTATTTTTGCATGTTAGGCGGCCAGACAGCTAGTGTGGCTAAATCCACCCCACCCTCAGAAACTAGAGTAGCTTCAGTGTGGACCCTGATTTGCTCTGGGCACACTGTTGATCCCACTTGGAGACTAGCCATACCAGTGTTACCTGGATGGGAGTTTGGAGTGGAACCTTTCTTGGGACAGGCCTTGTCTCCAGTTTGGTGTCCATGCTGTTTACAGCTATGACACCAGGCCTTTTTGGGATCAAAGTTTTTACCCTTGTACCCATTGTTTTGTGAAGAGGCTCTGGGCCCACCCTCCTGTGCAGGTTTTTGGGGGCCTGTAGAAGACTCTTTACTATTTTTAGTTTTGGTTGTCTCATCACCCTTCCCCTGGGGAGTCTTTGTGACCCCTTTCTTTTGGTCACCCCCTGTTGAAGTCTTGGACACCCTTGTCTTGACCCAATGGTCCGCCTTCTTTCCCAATTCTTGGGGAGAAATTGGTCCTAGGTCTACCAGATGCTGATGCAGTTTATCATTGAAACAATTACTTAACAGGTGTTCTTTCACAAATAAATTGTACAGCCCATCATAATTACTTACACCACTGCCTTGAATCCAACCATCTAGTGTTTTCACTGAGTAGTCTACAAAGTCAACCCAGGTCTGGCTCGAGGATTTTTGAGCCCCCCGGAATCTAATCCTATACTCCTCAGTGGAGAATCCAAAGCCCTCAATCAGGGTACCCTTCATGAGGTCATAAGATTCTGCATCTTGTCCAGAGAGTGTGAGGAGTCTATCCCTACACTTTCCTGTGAACATTTCCCAAAGGAGAGCACCCCAGTGAGATCTGTTCACTTTTCTGGTTACACAAGCCCTCTCAAAAGCTGTGAACCATTTGGTGATGTCATCACCATCTTCAAATTTTGTCACAATCCCTTTGGGGATTTTTAACATGTCAGGAGAATCTCTGACCCTATTTATATTGCTGCCACCATTGATGGGTCCTAGGCCCATCTCTTGTCTTTCCCTCTCTATGGCTAGGATCTGTCTTTCCAAAGCCAATCTTTTGGCCATCCTGGCTAACTGGATGTCCTCTTCACTGGGGCTATCCTCAGTGATTTCAGAGGTGTTGGTCTCTCCTGTGAGGGAACCAGCATCTCTGACTATTATTTTTGGAGTCAGGGTTTGAGGGACCCTGTTCTCCTTAGATAGGACTGGTAGGGGGGAATTGTCCTCCAAGTCACTATCCTCTTCCTCTGAGTTGCCACCCTCAGAGGGGTTGGCCTTTTCAAACTCTGCCAAAAGCTCCTGGAGCTGTATTTTGGTAGGTTTGGGGCCCATTGTTATTTTCTTTATTTTACAGAGTGACCTTAGCTCCCTCATCTTAAGATGGAGGTAAGGTGTGGTGTCGAGTTCCACCACAGTCACATCTGTGCTAGACATTTTGCTTCTAAAAGTTGGAATACTTTTTAAGAATCTACAACTGGTTCTAGAATCTAATTCAAACTTTTACAAACTTTTAAACTCTAAAAGAAATGCTAAACAGGATCTAACACAAGGCCCTAGCAGGTCTTTTAAGAATTTAGAAAACTTTTCAAATTGCAAAAATCAATTTCTAATGACAATTTTGGAATTTGTCGTGTGATCAGGTATTGGCTGAGTAGTCCAGCAAATGCAAAGTCTTGTACCCCACCGCTGATCCACCAATGTAGGAAGTTGGCTCTGTATGTGCTATTTCAAAGTAAGGAATAGCATGCACAGAGTCCAAGGGTTCCCCTTAGAGGTAAAATAGTGGTAAAAATAGATAATACTAATGCTCTATTTTGTGGTAGTGTGGTCGAGCAGTAGGCTTATCCAAGGAGTAGTGTTAAGCATTTGTTGTACATACACATAGACAATAAATGAGGTACACACACTCAGAGACAAATCCAGCCAATAGGTTTGTGTATAGAAAAATATCTTTTCTTAGTTTATTTTAAGAACCACAGGTTCAAATTCTACATGTAATATCTCATTCGAAAGGTATTGCAGGTAAGTACTTTAAGAACTTTAAATCATAAAAATTGCATGTATACTTTTCAAGTTATTGACAAATAGCTGTTTTAAAAGTGGACACTTAGTGCAATTTTCACAGTTCCTAGGGGAGGTAAGTTTTTGTTAGTTTGACCAGGTAAGTAAGACACTTACAGGGTTCAGTTCTTGGTCCAAGGTAGCCCACCGTTGGGGGTTCAGGGTAACCCCAAAGTCACCACACCAGCAGCTCAGGGCCGGTCAGGTGCAGAGTTCAAAGTGGTGCCCAAAACACATAGGCTAGAATGGAGAGAAGGGGGTGCCCCGGTTCCGGTCTGCTTGCAGGTAAGTACCCGCGTCTTCGGAGGGCAGACCAGGGGGGTTTTGTAGGGCACCGGGGGGGACACAAGCCCACACAGAAATTTCACCCTCAGCAGCGCGGGGGCGGCCGGGTGCAGTGTAGAAACAAGCGTCGGGTTTGTAATGGAAGTCAATGGGAGATCTAGGGATCTCTTCAGCGCTGCAGGCAGGCAAGGGGGGGGGTTCCTCGGGGAAACCTCCACTTGGGCACGGGAGAGGGACTCCTGGGGGTTACTTCTCCAGTGAAAGTCCGGTCCTGGGGGCTGCGGGTGCAGGGTCTCTCCCAGGTGTCGGGACTTAGGATTCAAAGAGTCGCGGTCAGGGGAAGCCTCGGGATTCCCTCTGCAGGCGGCGCTGTGGGGGCTCAGGGGGGACAGGTTTTTGTACTCACAGTCTTAGAGTAGTCCTGGGGTCCCTCCTGAGGTGTTGGATCTCCACCAGCCGAGTCGGGGTCGCCGGGTGCAGTGTTGCAAGTCTCACGCTTCTTGCGGGGAACTTGCAGGGTTCTTTAAAGCTGCTGGAAACAAAGTTGCAGCTTTTCTTGGAGCAGGTCCGCTGTCCTCGGGAGTTTCTTGTCTTTTCGAAGCAGGGGCAGTCCTCAGAGGATGTCGAGGTCGCTGGTCCCTTTGGAAGGCGTCGCTGGAGCAGGATCTTTGGAAGGCAGGAGACAGGCCGGTGAGTTTCTGGAGCCAAGGCAGTTGTCGTCTTCTGGTCTTCCTCTGCAGGGGTTTTTCAGCTTGGCAGTCCTTCTTCTTGTAGTTGCAGGAATCTAATTTTCTAGGGTTCAGGGTAGCCCTTAAATACTAAATTTAAGGGCGTGTTTAGGTCTGGGGGGTTAGTAGCCAATGGCTACTAGCCCTGAGGGTGGGTACACCCTCTTTGTGCCTCCTCCCAAGGGGAGGGGGTCACAATCCTAACCCTATTGGGGGAATCCTCCATCTGCAAGATGGAGGATTTCTAAAAGTTAGAGTCACTTCAGCTCAGGACACCTTAGGGGCTGTCCTGACTGGTCAGTGACTCCTCCTTGTTTTTCTCATTATCTTCTCCGGCCTTGCCGCCAAAAGTGGGGCCTGGCCGGAGGGGGCGGGCAACTCCACTAGCTGGAGTGTCCTGCTGGGTTGGCACAAAGGAGGTGAGCCTTTGAGGCTCACCGCCAGGTGTGACAATTCCTGCCTGGGGGAGGTGTTAGCATCTCCACCCAGTGCAGGCTTTGTTACTGGCCTCAGAGTGACAAAGGCACCCTCCCCATGGGGCCAGCAACATGTCTCGGTTTGTGGCAGGCTGCTAAAACTAGTCAGCCTACACAGATAGTCGGTTAAGTTTCAGGGGGCACCTCTAAGGTGCCCTCTGTGGTGTATTTTACAATAAAATGTACACTGGCATCAGTGTGCATTTATTGTGCTGAGAAGTTTGATACCAAACTTCCCAGTTTTCAGTGTAGCCATTATGGTGCTGTGGAGTTCGTGTTTGACAAACTCCCAGACCATATACTCTTATGGCCACCCTGCACTTACAATGTCTAAGGTTTTGTTTAGACACTGTAGGGGTACCATGCTCATGCACTGGTACCCTCACCTATGGTATAGTGCACCCTGCCTTAGGGCTGTAAGGCCTGCTAGAGGGGTGTCTTACCTATACTGCATAGGCAGTGAGAGGCTGGCATGGCACCCTGAGGGGAGTGCCATGTCGACTTACTCGTTTTGTCCTCACTAGCACACACAAGCTGGCAAGCAGTGTGTCTGTGCTGAGTGAGAGGTCTCCAGGGTGGCATAAGACATGCTGCAGCCCTTAGAGACCTTCCTTGGCATCAGGGCCCTTGGTACTAGAAGTACCAGTTACAAGGGACTTATCTGGATGCCAGGGTCTGCCAATTGTGGATACAAAAGTACAGGTTAGGGAAAGAACACTGGTGCTGGGGCCTGGTTAGCAGGCCTCAGCACACTTTCAATTGTAAACATAGCATCAGCAAAGGCAAAAAGTCAGGGGGCAACCATGCCAAGGAGGCATTTCCTTACACAACCCCCCCCCCCCCAAACGAAAGAGGATGAGACTAACCTTTCCCAAGAGAGTCTTCATTTTCTAAGTGGAAGAACCTGGAAAGGCCATCTGCATTGGCATGGGCAGTCCCAGGTCTGTGTTCCACTATAAAGTCCATTCCCTGTAGGGAGATGGACCACCTCAACAGTTTAGGATTTTCACCTTTCATTTGCATCAGCCATTTGAGAGGTCTGTGGTCAGTTTGAACTAGGAAGTGAGTCCCAAAGAGGTATGGTCTCAGCTTCTTCAGGGACCAAACCACAGCAAAGGCCTCCCTCTCAATGGCACTCCAACGCTGCTCCCTGGGGAGTAACCTCCTGCTAATGAAAGCAACAGGCTGGTCAAGGCCATCTTCATTTGTTTGGGACAAAACTGCCCCTATCCCATGTTCAGAGGCATCAGTCTGCACAATGAACTGCTTAGAATAATCTGGAGCTTTTAGAACTGGTGCTGAGCACATTGCCTGTTTCAGGGTGTCAAAGGCCTGTTGGCATTCCACAGTCCAGTTCACTTTCTTGGGCATTTTCTTGGAGGTGAGTTCAGTGAGGGCTGTCACGATGGATCCATATCCCTTCACAAACCTCCTGTAATACCCAGTCAAGCCAAGGAATGCCCTGACTTGAGTCTGGGTTTTTGGAGCTACCCAGTCCAGAATAGTCTGGATCTTGGGTTGGAGTGGCTGAACTTGGCCTCCACCTACAAGGTGGCCCAAGTAAACCACAGTTCCCTGCCCTATCTGGCATTTGGATGCCTTGATAGAGAGGCCTGCTGATTGCAGAGCCTTCAAAACCTTCTTCAGGTGGACCAGGTGATCCTGCCAGGTGGAGCTAAAGACAGCAATATCATCAAGATAAGCTGTGCTAAAGGACTCCAAGCCAGCAAGGACTTGATTCACCAACCTTTGGAAGGTGGCAGGGGCATTCTTTAAACCAAAGGGCATAACAGTAAACTGATAATGCCCATCAGGTGTGGAGAATGCTGTCTTTTCTTTTGCTCCAGGTGCCATTTTTATTTGCCAGTACCCTGCTGTCAAGTCAAAGGTACTTAGAAATTTGGCAGCACCTAATTTATCAATGAGCTCATCAGCTCTTGGAATTGGATGGGCATCTGTCTTGGTGACAGAATTGAGCCCTCTGTAGTCCACACAAAACCTCATCTCTTTCTTTCCATCTTTGGTGTGAGGTTTGGGGACTAAGACCACTGGGCTAGCCCAGGGGCTGTCAGAGCGCTCAATTACTCCCAATTCCAGCATCTTGTGGACTTCCACCTTGATGCTTTCCTTAACATGGTCAGACTGTCTAAAGATTTTGTTCTTGACAGGCATGCTGTCTCCTGTGTCCACATCATGGGTACACAGGTGTGTCTGACCAGGGGTTAAGGAGAAGAGTTCAGGAAACTGTTGTAGGACTCTCCTACAATCAGCTTGCTGTTGGCCAGAGAGGGTGTCTGAGTAGATCACTCCATCTACTGTGCCATCTTTTGGGTCTGATGACAGAAGATCAGGGAGAGGTTCACTCTCTGCCTCCTGATCCTCATCTGTTACCATCAACAGATTCACATCAGCCCTGTCATGGAAGAGCTTAAGGCGGTTCACATGGATCACCCTCTTGGGGCTCCTGCTTGTGCCCAGGTCCACCAGGTAGGTGACCTGACTCTTCCTTTCTAGTACTGGGTAAGGGCCACTCCATTTGTCCTGGAGTGCCCTGGGAGCCACAGGCTCCAGAACCCAGACTTTCTGCCCTGGTTGGAACTCAACCAGTGCAGCCTTTTGGTCATACCAAAACTTCTGGAGCTGTTGGCTGGCCTCAAGGTTTTTGGTTGCCTTTTCCATGTACTCTGCCATTCTAGAGCGAAGGCCAAGTACATAGTCCACTATGTCCTGTTTAGGCTCATGGAGAGGTCTCTCCCAGCCTTCTTTAACAAGGGCAAGTGGTCCCCTTACAGGATGACCAAACAGAAGTTCAAAGGGTGAGAATCCTACTCCCTTCTGTGGCACCTCTCTGTAAGCGAAAAGCAGACATGGCAAGAGGACATCCCATCTCCTTTTGAGTTTTTCTGGGAGCCCCATGATCATGCCCTTTAATGTCTTGTTGAATCTCTCAACTAAGCCATTAGTTTGTGGATGGTATGGTGTAGTGAATTTATAAGTCACCCCACACTCATTCCACATGTGCTTTAGGTATGCTGACATGAAGTTGGTACCTCTGTCAGACACCACCTCCTTAGGGAAACCCACTCTGGTAAAGATACCAATGAGGGCCTTGGCTACTGCAGGGGCAGTAGTCGACCTAAGGGGAATAGCTTCAGGATACCTGGTAGCATGATCCACTACTACCAGGATATACATATTTCCTGAGGCTGTGGGAGGTTCTAGTGGACCAACTATGTCCACACCCACTCTTTCAAAGGGCACCCCCACCACTGGAAGTGGAATGAGGGGGGCCTTTGGATGCCCACCTGTCTTACCACTGGCTTGACAGGTGGGGCAGGAGAGGCAAAACTCCTTAACCATGTTGGACATATTGGGCCAGTAGAAGTGGTTGACTAACCTCTCCCACGTCTTGGTTTGTCCCAAATGTCCAGCAAGGGGAATGTCATGGGCCAATGTTAGTATGAACTTCCTGAACAGCTGAGGCACTACCACTCTCCTAGTGGCACCAGGTTTGGGGTCTCTGGCCTCAGTGTACAGGAGTCCATCTTCCCAATAGACCCTATGTGTTCCATTTTTCTTGCCTTTGGACTCTTCAGCAGCTTGCTGCCTAAGGCCTTCAAGAGAGGGACAGGTTTCTTGTCCCTTACACAGCTCCTCCCTTGAGGGTCCCCCTGGGCCTAAGAGCTCAACCTGATAAGGTTCAAGCTCCAAAGGCTCAGTTCCCTCAGAGGGCAGAACTTCTTCCTGAGAAGAGAGGTTCCCTTTCTTTTGCTGTGTTGCAGTTGGTTTCCCAACTGACTTTCCTGTTCTCTTGGTAGGCTGGGCCATTCTTCCAGACTCCAGCTCTACTTGTTCACCCTGTGCCTTGCACTGTGCTCTTGTTTTCACACACACCAGTTCAGGGATACCCAGCATTGCTGCATGGGTTTTTAGTTCTACCTCAGCCATGCTGAGGACTCCAGGTCATTTCCAAGCAGACAGTCCACTGGGATATTTGAGGAGACCACCACCTGTTTCAGGCCATTGACCCCTCCCCATTCTAAAGTAACCATTGCCATGGGATGTACTTTTCTCTGATTGTCAGCGTTGGTGACTGTGTAAGTTTTTCCAGTCAGGTATTGGCCAGGGGAAACCAGTTTCTCTGTCACCATGGTGACACTGGCACCTGTATCCCTCAGGCCCTCTATTCTAGTCCCATTAATTAAGAGTTGCTGTCTGTATTTTTGCATGTTAGGCGGCCAGACAGCTAGTGTGGCTAAATCCACCCCACCCTCAGAAACTAGAGTAGCTTCAGTGTGGACCCTGATTTGCTCTGGGCACACTGTTGATCCCACTTGGAGACTAGCCATACCAGTGTTACCTGGATGGGAGTTTGGAGTGGAACCTTTCTTGGGACAGGCCTTGTCTCCAGTTTGGTGTCCATGCTGTTTACAGCTATGACACCAGGCCTTTTTGGGATCAAAGTTTTTACCCTTGTACCCATTGTTTTGTGAAGAGGCTCTGGGCCCACCCTCCTGTGCAGGTTTTTGGGGGCCTGTAGAAGACTCTTTACTATTTTTAGTTTTGGTTGTCTCATCACCCTTCCCCTGGGGAGTCTTTGTGACCCCTTTCTTTTGGTCACCCCCTGTTGAAGTCTTGGACACCTTGTCTTGACCCAATGGTCCGCCTTCTTTCCCAATTCTTGGGAGAAATTGGTCCTAGGTCTACAGATGCTGATGCAGTTTATCATTGAAACAATTACTTAACAGGTGTTCTTTCACAAATAAATTGTACAGCCCATCATAATTACTTACACCACTGCCTTGAATCCAACCATCTAGTGTTTTCACTGAGTAGTCTACAAAGTCAACCCAGGTCTGGCTCGAGGATTTTTGAGCCCCCGGAATCTAATCCTATACTCCTCAGTGGAGAATCCAAAGCCCTCAATCAGGGTACCCTTCATGAGGTCATAAGATTCTGCATCTTGTCCAGAGTGTGAGGAGTCTATCCCTACACTTTCCTGTGAACATTTCCCAAAGGAGAGCACCCCAGTGAGATCTGTTCACTTTTCTGGTTACACAAGCCCTCTCAAAAGCTGTGAACCATTTGGTGATGTCATCACCATCTTCAAATTTTGTCACAATCCCTTTGGGGATTTTTAACATGTCAGGAGAATCTCTGACCCTATTTATATTGCTGCCACCATTGATGGGTCCTAGGCCCATCTCTTGTCTTTCCCTCTCTATGGCTAGGATCTGTCTTTCCAAAGCCAATCTTTTGGCCATCCTGGCTAACTGGATGTCCTCTTCACTGGGGCTATCCTCAGTGATTTCAGAGGTGTTGGTCTCTCCTGTGAGGGAACCAGCATCTCTGACTATTATTTTTGGAGTCAGGGTTTGAGGGACCCTGTTCTCCTTAGATAGGACTGGTAGGGGGGAATTGTCCTTCAAGTCACTATCCTCTTCCTCTGAGTTGCCACCCTCAGAGGGGTTGGCCTTTTCAAACTCTGCCAAAAGCTCCTGGAGCTGTATTTTGGTAGGTTTGGGGCCCATTGTTATTTTCTTTATTTTACAGAGTGACCTTAGCTCCCTCATCTTAAGATGGAGGTAAGGTGTGGTGTCGAGTTCCACCACAGTCACATCTGTGCTAGACATTTTGCTTCTAAAAGTTGGAAT